>NC_134468.1:87360322-87393120 GCF_964194025.1 Convolutriloba macropyga
CACACACACACACACACACACACGGAAACACACATACCCCAGGTTGAGGTCCAGACCAAAAGGCCCTCTGATCAGACGGACCCGGACTGAATTGCTCTCTGATTAGAATACCGCTTGCTCGAAGCTCCATGTGCGCTTAAAGTGCGCCCGAAAATTTAGTCTGATCAGACTATTGTGCGCTCGAAAGTTACCTTAAAATGCGTTTCTAAAAAAATCTGCGTCAGGACAGCTTTGATTGAAGAGAATACGCGGTTAGTTGTTCATTCTGACGCCAGATTGAAAGAGAAAACAAAACTTGGCGGCATTTCTGTGATGTGATAAAACAATTATTTGTGAACCCGATTGTGTGGGTTAGATTCACATAATAAATCATCATCAGAGTGGCGAGGGGCCATTAATCCGAGTATTGCTCTGATTCAAAACTTGGATTATGTCTTTAAACTGACAAGTAATAGCACGTCAATGAGTTATTAAAGTCGACCAAGATTATCTTACCAAGCCATATATTAATTGATTTCCAATTTCCTAAATTTGTGCACTCTTTGCATCTATCAGAGGCTTTGAATAGATCAATTGTTGAGAAACCCTGAAAAGCCAATGGTGATAAAAATATGGCAAGGGTCATCCGAGGGTTCTTCCAGTTGAAACCACATACGTGCAATGCATAAGATTCTGCATGAGTATGTCCCACAGAATCCAGAAAAGGCAATAGAAAACTCCGATCAAGTGACTACTTACCCAGGTTGAGGTCCAGACCCAAATTTTCGTCTGATCAGACTTTTCAGACCGAAATTATCTCTGATCAGACTTTCCAGACGGAAACTCACCCTGATCAGATTTTCCAGACCCAAGTCACCTCTGATCAGTTTTTCCAGACACAAAAGGTCTCTGATCAGATTTTTCAGACCGAAGGTGTTCTGATCAGACCATCTTGAGACCATAGTCCAGACTCAAATTCAGACCATTGCCCAGACCTTAATCAGACTTTGATCAGACTGAAGTGCGCTCGAAACCGGCTCTGATCAGACTCAAGTTCGCTCGAAAAAGTCTGATCAGAGAAAGATTTTACTTTTAAAAATCTCCTAATTTGGCTATAATATATTCATTTCATAAAAACTGATGCTTGCAGTATTTAATTCATCTAAGGGAAAATCAATTTAAAAAAAGTGTTGCTAAAGAAAACGAAACCCAACTGTTGAGAACAAATTTTATTTAGTGTACCGTTTAGTGTATATTTCTGACCAAAATTTCTTCTGAAGGGGACCGGCCTCTGCTATCAGCTGGACTCCTTTTTTCTGATCAGAGCTATCGAACGTTAGATGACTCTCTGATCAGAAAGCTTCTTTATGGCTGCCTCTTGGCAGAGCCAACATCTCTCAGCAAAAAAAAAACAAAAAAAAAATGAAAAAATGCGCTCGAAATGGTCCCTGATCAGACCCAATTGTGTTCGAAAACTTTTCTGATCAGACCCAACTGCGCTCAAAGAGCTTATGATCAGACTCAATTGCGGTCGAATTCTCCTCTGATCAGACCCAATTACGCTCGAATTCGCCTATGATCAGACTTTTCAGACCAAATCGACCTTTGATCAGACCATCTCCAGACCATCGTCCAGACTGTAGTGCGCTCGAATTTCCATCCAGACCCTGTTATTTCGATCTGGGAATACACGGGTGTGCACTCGACTGGGTCTGGTCATACACCAATTTGGGTCTGGACTTCAACCTTTAACAGACCTAAGTCATTGTTCAAGATTTCCTTTTGAAAGCAACTAAAGATCAATTGAATAGGCGTTACCCGTATGCATTGGGTTTTCACAAATTGGGTTATCGTAAAAGAGAACGATAAATCACAGGAAAGGCATATTTGTAACAATTATCACTTCTTTTTTGCCCCCCGAGTCTTATCCCCCCCTTATATATATAATTATCCAAAAGGATTGCACAAGATAACTTACTACAAGAGCTTGTAAAACTGATCCGAAAGTTTATGTGTGTGCTATTGTATTTTGCCAGTTTAAGGGAGCGAAAAGGTAGGGTGGGTATAACACGACGCTTAATTAACTAAATCAAATTTGACTATTTGTGCAATTTAATCAGAGGCCTTTCTAAATTGCTTTCTGAATGAGCTCGAGCTTTAGACTCTGTGGATTAGGTGACTTTTACTATTGAACTTTTCAGTTTTGAGGAGAAATTTGTTCTCTTGGTCTACTTTTCAGTCTACTTACTGATACAAACTGACAAAATTTCATTTTAGAATATTCTCTATTGGAGTTAAAAAGGTTTGGGCAAAGTGTTCGGATGAAGAGATCAATCACCTTTGATGGAAGCAAACATTTCGTGAGAAAATAAGATACGGCAAACAACAAAATTACTATGATGAACTGGGTGGTGTTGGTGGTGTTATACATAACAAGTTTTTAAGAGCAAATTTTGAGGTCCTCTGAAGAGCTCTAGTTAGAGCCTTTGTTTCATTCATTGTTCTCTTTCTTTCCTCCGCAAAAATGTGCTGAGTTTGCAAAATTTTCAGCGCAAAAACCTTTTAAAGTATTTCAATGAACTGCACATAAGCATTAAAAGAAATGCGCTGAAGTTAAAGTTAACGCGTTTTTTCAAGAATTAAAAAGTATTTCAGCGCAACTCTTCTAAATTATTGTTCTGAAAAGGCGTTAACATTTATATATTAAAAGGCGTGTTATATCCTTGCTATATAAGTTTTGAGAGTTTGAAAGGAGAAACATAGCCAACAGATTGCCGGAAAATAGCCGCGATAGACGCTTGTGCCCCTCCACGAATTGAAACAACTAAAGAAATAAGATAGACAAATCGACCACCAATCTTTTAATAGACCACTAGTCTTTTTTGGGTTAGAGTCGGACTGTCAATTTTATGGCAAATACAATCTACAAGGAAAAAGCCCTGAAAACGCTTTTTAGGACAAATTTTTCTTCGAAATCAAAAACTCTAAAGACTAATACTCAAGAATTAGGGCATATAAGTTTGGCACTACTTAGATGCACAATTCTGATCTTTAACTAGTTCATAAAATGTTAAAAATTTAAAGTTCCATAAGTGAATCCAGACGTCAATTTTTTGAGTGACGTAAGTTGCGCAATTGACCTAAAAGCAGAAATGACGTCACGCACACAAATTTTAACTGCAATGCATTAGAAGTCAATGAAGTCATTGAAAAAGTTCATTCCAATAGGTCAGGTCGTAATAATCATCGATGGAGACGACGAATTAAAAAAACATAGCAGGAGAAGTTTTGAAGTACAATTGAAAAATTTCCATTGACTTATCAAAAAAAAAGAACTAGAACGGCCCATAAGTGAACTGAAAAAACCATTTCAAAAATAATTTGAAAAAGCTGAAAATCAATGTCAAAATGCCGCAAGCCACTATCGAGAAAGAGAAATTTGGTTCAAGCAAAAAACTAGGCCTAGAATGAAATATGAATGGATTGGGAAAACCATTTAGAAAAAAAAATCCTATCCAAAAAAGGAAAAAAATGTAAAAATCGAAGTGAAATTGCTGCATGTGAACAAATAATCATTAACGAGAAAGTGAATTTTTGTTCAAACAGCGTTTTCTCACTCTACTTTGAAACTAGAGTGACAAAATTTCATGCCGCAAAACCACTCATTTTTTCGCTCCACTTCCTGTTTCGGCGTGACCAAAATCACTACTCCAATGATTTCAAAAATCATGAAAATGTGTGAACAGATCTTAAAAAATGAAAAACATAGCAGGAAAAATCCTGACAATTCAAAGAATTTTCTTTGACTAAAGCAAAAACTAGACCTAGAACGGACTAAGAGTGAATTGGAAAAACCATTTCAAAAAAATAAGATAAAAAAATAAAAAAAATACAGAAAATCTATGTCAAAATGACATGCCAGCAAAAAAAAACCACTAACGAGAAATGGAAATTTGGTTCAAAAAAAACTAGCCCTAGAATGAACTATGAATGGATTGGGAGAACTTTTTAGAAAAAATCCGATCCAAAAACCGAAGAAAACTCAAAATCAAAGTGAAATTGCTGCATGTGAAAAAATCACTAGCGAAAATACAAATTTTTGTTCAAACACCGTTTTCTCAATCTACTTTTATTTTTCTACTCAACCTTTTAACAAGAATAAAATGACAATTTCACGTGATCAATAGCTCACAAATAAAAAAAACATAGCAGGACAAGTCCTGACGTACACACAGAATTTTCATTGACTAAACAAAAAACTAGAAAAGAGAAGAAAAAAACAGCGCCCCAATACAATTCAAATTCTTTGAATCGTAAAAAACCACGATATCCACAATAATAGCCGCTATCGCTTCGCGGCTATTAATCATCAAATATAGTTATCGGATTTTGAATCGCAAAATTGCTGCCACTATGGAGCTAATAAATTGACTAGTATCACAGTTGATTTGGCGAGGTGAAGGCAGGATATTTACTATTAGAACAAATATTAAATGATACTTTAATCATGCCCATCAGAAGGGAGATGAAAAAGTTTGACAGAGTGAGCACTGTCTGATAGAGTGAACAGATGAACCACCTGTCTAGGTGTCTGAATAAAAAAAAACCAAAAGAAATGGGAAAACATAATATATAAATATGAAATGACATTGTGTTTAAGAACTAGTTAAATGATTTAAGTGTATCTCCGTAAAACATTTCCCCCCTTTCTGTAACAAAATTCGGACGATAATCAAAACTAAAAATGAAATCAGAAATTTAGTAACTATTCACCGTTTAATTAAAGTACAAAACTTTGAGGACGAGCAGTAGTTATCGTAATTAGCTCCGAAAAATCGACGTATGATTTTTTTATTTGAAGATCTATCGATGCTCAGACTCCCAAGAGCCGTCATTTCCGTTGGGAGATGTGAGTGTTGGTTCCAAACAGAATTTTTGTTTGGGTTTAGGTGAGAGCACAGACCAACTAATGTTGGTGCAGCAGTGTCTGAATCGGGATAATTGTGAGTAGATGTCGATTGAATGAATGTCTTCAATCACCCACTTTGGCTTATTGTTGGCCCGGACTTCGTTTGTATCATATCTGGAGTTTTTGCTTTTTTGTGTTTTCTAGGACTGCGTCTACTCCCTGGAGATCTTGTGGAAGAATCTGAGTTATGTGATGAGGTCGCGCCGCGTATGAATTTCGTTGGTTGTTGTAAATTTTCTGACTCAGAAGAGCTGCTGGGCTGTTGGGTTGGAATTAATGGCTCTGGATTTTGAATCTAATGAAGGAATAAGTCGATTGGTTATCTATCAAAGAGCATTCTATAAGATCATTCTACTGGTCAGTAGAATGAACTTATAAGAACTTGTAAGTTATGTGATAAACTTATAAGAATTTGCAAGATTTTGGAAGAAAAAGTTGCAAGGCCATGCAACTCCTTGTAAGAACTTGCACGAAACTTGCTAGTTCTTACAAGTTAAGCATTGGAATTGGACCCGCGTCTATAGCTTTAACACCAAAGTCATAATGCAGATAAAAGTTGCCGATAAAAAGTGCGAGAGGGCTAAATAAACTCTACAAACTTTGAGAGCAATTAAGAACTTAAAGCTAACATCAAAATTAGTTTCTCAAAATAAAACCCACCCCAATTTTGCAAAACATAACTACTGTGACAATTCGATTTGATGGAACTTCAGAAATTCAAAAAGAAAAAAGGACGGTCCCAAATGTATTTTATATTTGATTTCTGTTTCATACACCTCTCATATTGCCCCAAAATGTATAACAGACAGCTAGTGAAGAATCGCTGTTTTCTTTCAAACTGTTGCAACAATTACGAAAAAGAGCAGAGTGTTCAGCATTGATCCCGTTCAACTAAGACTTTTTTGCATAAGTTATCAATTAGTGCATTTCTGGTTAGATATCCGTTCAGTTTAGTTGATGAAAATTCATTACAATTAGGAGCTTTAAAATCAAAGCAAGCGTCCATTAGCTCAATAAATCACCTTGTAGTATAATTCATTGTAAAATTTTACAAGCAATTTAAAAATAATCCTCCAATTTTTACTTTTACAGAGCTTTTTAGAGACTTTTAATGCTTTTCGATGAGCCTCAAAATGAGTTATTTTTAATAAAATCATTTTGCTTAACAATGTGTGAAAATATACCTTTTGCATAGAAATGTGAATTTAAATAGAAAATGGTGAGAAATACAAAGCTTTCAGCTCTTGTGAAATGTACATAAAAAACATTCAGATGACAATATGGCAATGACTTTGAGTTACCAGTCAATATTCTCTCATCTTTCCAACAATTTTGAAATGTTGAGTTATAATTTAGCACAGTCTTAGTCTTGAAATTCCATTTGTTTGTCATACTATGAAGCTCTGCATTGGGTTTTATGTGTCGGCCAGTGAACCGCTTGACATTTCTTGTCACAATACTGCACTTCTTTACATCTGCTACATCGCATGTGGTTACTTAACTTCTCTGAACAAGTAACACAATGTGAATCAGCCATGAATATCGCAGCTTGAGATCCTGTTAAAACTTGAAGGTAAACTGCAATGGGTTCAGCTGATGTTTCACCTGATTTTGCTGAAGTTGAAATAGTCTTCACAGCTTGTTGCAATAAAGTGTTTTGGGTATAAGGGTACTGCTTCAAACCTGCCTTGACAAATCTATCTCTGTTATCTTCCGTGGCGCCTTTCTTTTCGGGTTTCCATAACCATTTTATAACTGTATTGCAACATTCTTCCCATTTTTTGACATCGGTTTCCGTTTCGTTGGAGGTTTCAGTTTTGTCTGGTATCTTGCAAGCTTCGTTAATTTTGTGAAGCAACCATGCCAAGAAATGTAGTCGTAAGGACAGTACTTCGTTGTTTTCTTTTTTAAATTGTTTGTCACGTTCACATTCTAATATAGCGATACTTACGGAACAATTTTGCAAAATTTTCACGTTTCTTTTCAAAAGCATCGCCAATCTAACAGGATGTATGTTGTAATTTGTTGCCAATTTGTGTAACTTGATAGCTAACTCCTCATCGCATTGCAATGAAGACCCAACAGATGGGTCGGTATAGTGTAGGAAAACTTTTGGCGAAAAGTAAGATCTAATATAACTTGCGATATGAGTTTGGCCCGTAAACGCCGCCATTTCTGCTGGCGTTCGCTTAACTGAATTCTCAACATCAGTTTTGGCGCCAGCATCCAGCAATGCTCCAACGGTTTCCAAGTTCCCCGAGAGAGCCGCGAAGTGAAGTGTGTAATATTGATGTTCGTGTTTAGTTTCATTGACGTCACAGCCACTTTTCAAAAGGTAACTGACCATGTTCGATCGACCTCTGAATGCGGCATGCTGAAGTATTGATGTTCCGTGGGCGTCGACTTCTTTTAAATCAATAGTTCCAACTCGAATAAGAGAAATAAGTTCAGTCTCGTTGTCGCTATTAACACAATCGAGGGCTTTTTGGTAAGATTCGGACACAGCACTAGTCTCCTCCTCAGGCATGACTAATCTAAAAATAAAAACCAGCTATTATGAGAGAGCATTCACATTAACGTCCTAGTGTAACATCAGCGTCTATGAATCCACAATAAAACAAACGAATAAACAAAATTCAATCCAGCAAAAATTATGAATTTATAAAAATGAAAACTATGATTTCAAAGCAAATCAAAGAAGTGTCTGAACGCTAATTCAGACAAATACATAAAATATAAGTGCTATTAAAGAACGGATAGAATTACATATTTTCCCAAATGTCCTTTTGTTGATTTTCGGTAGACAAAATTGCTTGATTGAATTACCGCCAGCTTTTCTAAAATTAACCGTAACGGAAGCCAGCTTTTTCCTATTTGTGTTTGAAATTCAACTCTGCGGTATTACTTGAATATTTCTTGTTTCAATAACTAAATTATGAAATGCCCTTCCCCAACACTGGGTGAATATTGGCTGGTCCGGGGCCCGGATATCAAATAAAACTGATGGGAGTAACAGTTCGATCGATAAAACAAACTATCATTTTCCTGTTTATCAGTACGTAAGCTAGCACTACTATTTGATTCAATTTAACGTACTATTTTAATCATAGCCGACTAACGTCGGGTGAATTACTCTCCAACTCAAACGACCGGTTGGCTTCGGTAGTAGCCAGCAATGGCTTATGTATGGTATGCTCGCATTAGGGGCCTGGGGTGACCGAAGTAGTATAAGTAGTAGTAGTAGTAGTGCAGGATTTAGAGTAAGACTCTTGGGTTTCCACCCAATTTACAGTTCAGATCAGCTTTATCTTCTTTAGTATGTTGCAGTTTCCACATCGAAGTGTGCGTGTGTCTGTAAGGGGGGTTGCCAAGGCTAGATGAGAGGGTGTTCAAATCGACAGGTGAAAATGGGAGTGCTGAGGGGGTGGGGGCTTATGGCAGTGGGTAGTGAGGTGGGGGGGGGGCTTATGGCGGGGGGTAGTGGGGGGGGGGGCTTATGGCAGAGGGTAGTGGGGGGGTGACTGAGGGGGTCAAAGTTTTAAGATAAGGAACCGCCCTTCATACCATGAAATTGCCTCTTTAAACAATTTTGGTTAATCGCATTTTAAGAGCATAGTAAGGCTTACTGCTCAGCGAGAATTTAATGCCCTCCGAGCGCTACCTCTTTATCCCGTTTTGGAGGACAAAAAGTCAAATGGGTCAGACGAAGAATCGGTCAAGCAAAAAGTCGAATTAAAAAGACTACATTAATATAATTCCTATAAAATTTGTTTGAGAGCAAATAAAAATCGTTAAGCGAATCTGGACATTGTGACACGCTCTCTTGAAATTGCTGTTGTTGTGGTTTCGCGACTTCCATCGCAGGGATATTAAACTCAGTCTTCAAGATTTAAAATATTGTCCACTTATATCTAGAGCTGGCAATCACAGAACACTTGCCATGTGCAGACGTTCTTTTCAGAGTAACTTTCGCTAACGAAACGCCGCATGATCGCTATTATTATATTTTTCAGTCCGAGGTCGTTCTCAAATGCAACGTATTTGTCCATTCTGTTCACAAATCGACAATTTTTGAAAACAATTTCTCCTCGAGGTACTTCGGTATTTTTTTGTCGAGAATAGAGATGTTGTTTTTCATTTTTTCTTGCGCAGTTTCCGGCAGCTCAATGAAGTTCAAATCTTCGATCATGATCTCTGACAAAAGCAAGAAAAATTTTAGTTGCAGATCCATCGGCAGTGGAAAAGTAGTTAGCAGTCTAAGTTGGTTTTCATCACTGACATGCCAGAGTCCAGTGATACACTTGGCAAACTTTTTCTGGAATTTCTCAAGCAGATTTCCCTAAGTTTTTGATGCCGTTATGCAAACGAAACCGTACAACACCAATGGAAGAATCAAAGACTTGTAGAATCCAAGTTTGATTCTTGTTTGTACACCCATTGGAACATTCCTGCGAAAAGTGTAGAGCACTTTGTTCGCTTTTATTATTTATCTTCGACGTGCGCCTTCCAAGTAAGTTTATTCGTCACATGAATCCTTAGGTTTTTCACTACGGCTAAGTTCTGAAGTTGCACATCCATTAGTTTGACCGACTATTTTTTCCCTGAACGTACCTTTTGTGCATTTTTCAAAGGCAAGATCCACGTTATTCGTTTCCACCCATTTTTGGATTGCATTCAGGTCTTCTTGTACCTCGCAGTTTTCATTTCAAATTGCTATTGTTTTTAAAATAACAGCTTTTTTTCTCTGGAGTTGTTTCATTAATATATATTTTCAGGTAATGTGAATTTTTGTATTTTTTACTATCTGTTTTTTGAAGCTCTGCTCTGAGCTAGGAAAATTTAATTATACAATATTTTATACCTAGTCACAAATAAGTTTTCTAGGACTTTGAGACGTTATAGCAAAACTGTCGTCAAGTATCGTGCAACCGATTCTTTGTCCTCGTCTTTAAACATTGGCAATTTTTCTCAAAAACGGAAAGCATTCTTCAATAAAGGCCGTTTGCAGCACAATCTTTGAGCATTTTGCCAATGCTGCTGTTCAATATTAGGGTTACCAACATTGCCCAGTCCACAATTGTCACCCGTATCCAGATTCACTAAAACTCTCAAAATCTTCTAACTTTTTGTTTTTTTTACAAGAATTGCCCAAAGTGATAAAAATTTGGTTTCATTTGTCAAAAGAACTAGCGATGTTGTTGATAACATTTTTTTTCAGTTCATCTAAGTTTGCTCACTTTTTTGTTTACCCCATTTGTTCATTATTTGCTTTATGTTACCAATTAACTTAAACATATCAGACGATTTTTTAACGTATGATGACAAACTAGACTTTTGCCGAATCGCTTTTGGTGCATTTCTCTCAAAAATCTGGTTCAGTCGCTTAGACCATTGTTGTAACCATTTGCGCTTTTCAAAAATGAAAAACCTAATGTATTTAACCGCTTCTTATTGACTGAGTACATTGTAGTTTCTTTGCAAGCAAACTGTCTCACTGTTTTTTCCACTGTGTTCAATTTTTTTATTTTATTTTTGTTTAGGTTATTGTCGTCCAGTTGCTCAGTTCAAAGTTATTGTCGCTTAGTAGTACTATCGCATTGCGCTCTTCATGGTTGTATACCCTTTTCAAATCTGATATTCGTTCGACAAAAGATTTCCCTGGCCATCTAAACCAGCTTAATTTAGGTGAATTTTATGTACAATAGATATAGATTGATAAAATTCTGTGTTTGGCTAATATCGCAACACAACCAACATAGGTTTTCAGTTAAGATTTTTTTTGTGACGGCTAACTTTAATGTCTTTTAGGTACAACTGAAGTCTCGTTTTCGATTTTTTTTTGTCCGTCGACGAAAAGTATAAATGTCAAGGAAGAAGGCTCAGGTATATTTTCCGCAAACCAAATTTAAACGAGTTATATTATATCAATATCATTTTCAATTAACAGGCAATTCGCAATTTTGTGCATCAATTTTTGTTCTACAATGCTTATTACACCGTAGTTCAAAATTTTGATTGATTGATTTAACTATCGTTCATCAAACTCACTTAGGGATATTTCAACTAATTTTCTGAGGAAAATTTTTTCAAGTATGAAATTTCTTAGTCATAAGTACACTGACTTTACATCGCTTTATATCAATTATTGTCGATTTTGGAGCAATTATTTTCCAAGATTTTGTTCTTCAGGCGTGAGTTCTTCACTAATCAGGACTGGTTATTTTTTAGACTTTCATTTATCTCAACCTTCCCGCGTCGAGGTGTCACCGCCATTCAACGCAAAATTATGTAAGATAAGCGGTTAATGCGGATATTTTTGTAAGATAAGCGGTGAATGCGGTGAAATTACATAAATCAGGCGGTGAATGCGGTGAAAAAAACTTTATCGGCTGGTAGCGCTGAAATTACATAATTTAACCGCTGAATTTATGAATTAATCACGCACAAAAAAAGAAGTTAAATTAGTTTATTTGCGTGAATAGTATTCGCGATGCGAATGGCTCAGCTTAAGTTGAGCTATCTAAATTAAAGAGAGATTGACTAACGTTAAATTACAAACTGAGTTGCAGCAATGCATATGGGAGAAATGAAACAAGATTTAAACAAATCAAGATTTAAAGGAAGTTACTTAAGGTCACAAGTTAATCACGCACAATAAAGGAAGTTAAACTTGTTTATTTTCGTGAATAGTATTCGCGATGCGAATGGCTCAGCTTAAGTTGAGCTATCTAATTTAAAGAGCGATTGACTAACGTTAAATTACAAACTGAGTTGCAGCATTGCATATGGGAGAAATGAAACAAGATTTAAACAAATTAAGATTGAAAGGAAGTTACATAAGATCACAAGTTAATCACGCACAATAAAGGAAGTTAAAATTGTTTATTTGCGTGAATAGTATTCGCGATGCGAATGGCTCAGCTTAAATTGAGCTATCTAATTTAAAAAGCGATTGACTAACGTTAAATTACAAACTGAGTTGCAGCAATGCATATGGGAGAAATGAAACAAGATTTAAACAAATCAAGATTGAAAGGAAGTTACTTAAGGTCACAAGTTAATCACGCACAATAAAGGAAGTTAAATTTGTTTATTTGCGTGAATAGTATTCGTGATGCGAATGGCTCAGCTTAAATTGAGCTATCTAATTTAAAGAGCGATTGACTAACGTTAAATTACAAACTGAATTGCAGCAGTGCATATGGGAGAAATGAAACAAGATTTAAACAAATTAGGATTGAAAAGAAGTTACATAAGATCACAAGTTAATCACGCACAAAAAAGGAAGTTAAATTTGTTTATTTTCGTGAATAGTATTCGCGATGCGAATGGCTCAGCTTAAGTTGAGCTATCTAATTTAAAGAGCGATTGACTAACGTTAAATTACAAACTGAGTTGCAGCAGTGCATTTGGGAGAAATGAAACCAGATTTAAACAAAATAAGATTGAAAGGAAGTTACATAAGATCACAAGTTAATCACGCACAATAAAGGAAGTTAAATTTGTTTATTTGCGTGGATAGTATTCGCGATGCGAATGGCTCAGCTTAAGTTGAGCTATCTAATTTAAAGAGCGATTGACTAACGTTAAATTACAAACTGAGTTGCAGCAGTGCATATGGGAGAAATGAAACAAGATTTGAACAAATTAAGATTCAAAAGAAGTTACATAAGATCACTAGTTAATCACGCACAAAAAAGGAAGTAAAATTTGTTTATTTGCGTGAATAGTATTCGCGATGCGAATGGCTCAGCTTAAGTTGAGCTATCTAACTTAAAGAGCGATTGACTAACGTTAAATTACAAACTGAGTTGCAGCAGTGCATATGAGAGAAATGAAACAAGATTTAAACAAATTAAGATTGAAAAGAAGTTACATAAGATCACAAGTTAATCACGCACAATAAAGGAAGTTAAATTTGTTTATTTTCGTGAATAGTATTCGCGATGCGAATGGCTCAGCTTAAGTTGAGCTATCTAACCTAAAGAGCGATTGACTAACGTTAAATTACAAACTGAGTTGCAGCAGTGCATATGAGAGAAATGAAACAAGATTTAAACAAATTAAAATTGAAAAGAAGTTACATAAGATCACAAGTTAATCACGCACAATAAAGGAAGTTAAGTTTGTTTATTTGCGTGAATAGACAGTTTCCTGTCTGAATCCTGATCAATCATCAAACTGAACTAAAAGAAGTATGAATAACTAAATGAAAGCATCTGCCCTTCAAATGGTGTAAATAAATTGAATTGAACTAGAATACGGTGATGGATAATCTGAGGGTATTATCCATCGCGTATGACAGTTATTTTGGGGTTTAGATTTTGGTATTTCACTAAACCTGATGCCATCATATAATTCACGTATAAGAATTTGTTTTGTATTTAGTGTTTTGAGGTTCAGATTTCAACTCCGATGGTGGTGGCGGCGTTGGGCGAGATTTTTCTAGTGTTGCTTTGATTTCATTTAGTCAATCTTTATTCTAAGATGTTGTTGACATCAATTTGTGCCTTGATGCCCTCAATTTCGTTTGTAATCTGTCTTTGTTTTCTTTTACTTCCCTCTCTGCATATCTTTGGTCAACAACTGGTAACGACATACATACAATTCCTGAATCTGCGAGGATCTAAACTTTTATGACTGGGATTGTGACGGGCAAGTGATGCGGATAACTTTTTCCGTTTTTTGCTGATTAATAGTTTTGAATTCTAAGCTGTGATCTTATGTTTTTAGGATCCTGATTTTCCTAAGATGTGATCCTGATTTTTAGCTTGTTTCAATTATAATAGTTTGTTATTGGGTGGAAAACTGGGAATAGTGAATACGTACACGTTTTCAGACAAGTTATAGATACTATTTGCAAACTCCAGATACTGTTTGCTACCTTTTGGGTGGAACTATAGTTGGGGTAATTTTTGTTGGAATTTTTTTTTTCTCAATCGTGAATTAATACAAATCTTTGTTATCAAACTTTGATTCGGAATCAAAAGTTTTTGCTCATTAAAGGTTCAAATAAGTGTGTTTTTGGTTGAAGAATTCTTCATTCTTCTCAATCGCTCTTTATAACATCAGTCCTGTTCTCCTTAAGTTTCAGAATTCTTCTCGTTTCAGTCTTCATTGAACTCTTAAAATTATTTATGTTCTCCCCGCTCATTGGGTGAGA
Organism: Convolutriloba macropyga; assembly: GCF_964194025.1. Taxonomy (NCBI): domain Eukaryota; kingdom Metazoa; phylum Xenacoelomorpha; order Acoela; family Convolutidae; genus Convolutriloba; species Convolutriloba macropyga. Next base: position 87,374,434 of record NC_134468.1, read on the forward strand.
CAATATTTACAAAACGCAGGTCCCCTCTCATTGGGCGACACTTCTCAAAAGACTCCACTCTTCTTGGAGATCACAATGTTTGCCCACAATAGAATTTGTCCAAAAATATTGCGAAAGCTGGGGTTACGGGACTCGTGCAAGCAACATTGTAGCCGATCCTCTTACAATCACAACGGAAACGGACTGAGCCAATCTATCAAAAGCGATAGCATGTCCCTGCGATTGATAATTCCTGCTGTCAGCTAACAGAGCTATGCGCTTTAACGCTTTCTTGAGAGTAACTGACAGACCACCCAATGACTCAACAGTTTGTTGGAAAGGTCATTTCCATCACATAGCAACCTAAAGAAAAATTTAATTTCATGGGTATTGCATTTGTTTGCGTGTTGCAATCAAGCAACTGGGAGGGGGAAATTTCGATGTAAGAAAAGTTGAGATTGTTCGTTGATGAGCCACCAAGTAAAAGGAGGATTCTATTAGAGATTACAGAAATCTATTGTAGTTAGGATATCAACTTGTCTTCCCTAGACGAGACCAAATGGTTATCTTGCAAGATGCTGCCAGAATTTTGCAAAATATGGTTATCTAGCAAGATTCTGCCAGAAAAATGGCTACCTTGCAATATTTACAATAAAAAGGGTCTAAGCGTTAAAATAACCAAAACAGTGGAAAATTTTTCTTGAAAAAGTGGAAAAACTGACTCGATTAACTATATTGCTCAGTTCACTGTGGGATTTTAGTATATAAAAAGTGACAAAATAAACGTTTATGCCCAGAATACGTGTACATTGAAATATTGAGAGGTTTAATGTTTTCATTTTAAGATTTCAATGGCTTAGGAGTGGATTTAGCGCGTTTTTCAAGGGTAAAATGTAATTGAGAAAAGGGCTATCTTGTAAGATTCTGACAGAAAAAAATGGCTATCTGTAAGATTCTGGCAGAAAAAATCGCTATCTTGTAAGATTTTGGCTGAAAAATGGTTATTTTTCAAGATCCTGGCAGAAATCTTCCAGGAATATGCATATTCTTGCAAGATTCTGGCAAAATCTGCCAGAATCTTGCAAGATAACCATTTGATTTCGACCCGGGTTCTTTCTTTCGTAACGCTAAGGTATAGTCGGGGTAATTTAGGCGAATTACCTATCGGGGTATCTTGATCAATAGAACCTTCTGTTGTGTTAATTATTGAAATTATAGAGTTTGATTGACGTGGTTATCGGAACAGTCAATCAAGGTGGCTTTGAAGACCGCAATGATTACATTGTTCTTCACGCGCAAGGCCTTTTTTTCGTTTTGGGGACTTAAACTTTTCACAATTCTGGCAATGCGTGGCCAATAGTTGAAAAAAAAACAACTTGGGTAGGCCAATCGACGAGAGACCAATCGACAAGATTCTAATAATATTCAGCTTTTATTTTGTCAGAGATAACGGAAATGATTATCGGGGTAAAACCCGGGTCCAATATCCTCCCTAAAATCCTCCCATTTTGTTGTAAGAGTGGGGAGTAATTCATCTATGGGGGGTAAATTGATGTAAGAGTGCGGGGGTAATTTGTTCAGAGGGGGTAAAATGATGTAAGAGTTGGGCTGTATTGGGAGGACTTTTGAGGAATTACCCCCCCCCCCTCCCTGACTGAAATTGCCATGTAAGAGTGGTCTACAATGGGCTGCAATGGGAGGACTTTTGAGGAATTACCCCCCCTCCCTGACTGAAATTGCCATGTAAGAGTGGGCTGCAATGTGAGGACTTTTGAGGAATTACCCCCTGACTGAAATTGCCATCTATGTAAGAGTGGGCTGCAATGGGTTGCAATGGGAGGACTTTTGAGGAATTACCCCACCCCCCTGACTGATATTTCCATGTTAGAGTGGGCTGCAATGGGTAAAATGGTGTAAGAATGAGGGGTTAATTTGTCCAGAGGAGGTGAATTGATGTAAGAGATGGGCTGCCAAGGGGGGTAAAATGGTGTAAGAGTGAGGGGGTAATTTGTTCAGAGGGGGTAAAATGATGTAAGAGTTGGGCTGCCAAGGGGGGTAAAATGGTGTAAGAGTGAGGGGTAGTTTGTTCAGATGAGGTAAAGTGAGATAATGTTTGAGCTGCGAAGGGGTTAAAGTGGTTTATGAGTTGGGGTTATTTGTTCAGAGGGGGTAAAATGAATTAAGAGATGAGCTGCAAATGGGGGTAAAATGGTGTAAGAGTGAGGGGGTTATTTGCTCAGAGGAGTAAATTGAATTAAGAGATGAGCTGCAAAGGGGGGTAAAATGGTGTAATAATGAAGGGGTAATTTGTTCAAAGGGGATAAAATGATGTAAGAGTTGGGCTGCCAGCCAAGGGGATAAGATGGTGTAAGAGTGAGGGGGTAATTTGTCCAGAGGAGGTGAATTGATGTAAGAGATGGGCTGCCAAAGGGGGAAAAAATGGTGTAAGAGTGAGGGGGTAATTTGTTCAGAGGGGTAAAATGATGTAAGAGTTGGGCTGCCAAGGGGGGTAAATGGTGTAAGAGTGAGGGGTAGTTTGTTCAGATGAGGTAAACTGAGATAATGTTTGAGCTGCGAAGGGGTTAAAGTGGTTTATGAGTTGGGGTTATTTGTTCAGAGGGGTTAAAATGAATTAAGAGATGAGCTGCAAATGGGGGTAAAATGGTGTAAGAGTGAGGGGGTTATTTGCTCAGAGGAGTAAATTGTTTTAAGAGATGAGCTGCAAAGGAGGTAAAATGGTGTAATAATGAAGGGGTAATTTGTTCAAAGGGGATAAAATGATGTAAGAGTTGGGCTGCCAGCCAAGGGGATAAGATGGTGTAAGAGTGAGGGGGTAATTTGTCCAGAGGAGGTGAATTGATGTAAGAGATGGGCTGCCAAGGGGGGTAAAATGGTGTAAGAGTGAGGGGGTAGTTTGTTCAGATGAGGTAAAGTGAGATAATGTTTGAGTTGCGAAGGGGTTAAAGTGGTTTATGAGTTGGGGGTTATTTGTTCAGAGGGGGTAAAATGAATTAAGAGATGAGCTGCAAATGGGGGTAAAATGGTGTAAGAGTGAGGGGTTATTTGCTCAGAGGAGTAAAATGAATTAAGAGATGAGCTGCAAAGGGGGGTAAAATGGTGTAATAGTTAGGGGGAAATTTGTTCAAAGGGGATAAAATGATTTAAGAGATGGGCTGCCAGCCAAGGGGGTAAGATGGTGTAAGAGTGAGGGGGTATTTTTGTCCAGGGAGGTAAAATGGGGTAAGAGTTGGGCTGCCAAGGGGGGTAAAATGGTGTAAGAGTGATGGGTTAATTTGTTCAGAGGGGGTAAAATGATGTAAGAGTTGGGCTGCCAAGGGGGTTAAAATGGTGTAAAGGTGAGGGGGAAATTTGTTCAAAGGGGATAAAATGATTTAAGAGATGGGCTGCCAGCCAAGGGGGTAAGATGGTGTAAGAGTGAGGGGGTATTTTTGTCCAGGGGGGTAAAATGGGGTAAGAGTTGGGCTGCCAAGGGGGGTAAAATGGTGTAAGAGTGATGGGTTAATTTGTTCAGAGGGGGTAAAATGATGTAAGAGTTGGGCTGCCAAGGGGGGTAAAATGGTGTAAGATTGAAGGGATAATTTATTCAGAGGGGATAAAACGATTTAAGAGTTGGTTTGCCAAGGGGGTAAAATTGTGCAAGAGTGAGGGCGTAATTTGTCCCGAAGGTACAGAGGTTGTTGGTTCAAGTCTGGCAGTCTTCAGGTATGGGCGCGAAAACAATGTAAGTTTGAGGGGGTAAAATGATGTACGAGCTGGGCTGCCAAGGGGGGTAAAATGATACAAGATTGGGGCTGCAATGGAAAGATTTTTTAAGAAAATGCAGCTCAAAACTCTTACGGATTTTTTGGGCTGCATTGGGCTTCCAAGGGGGGTAAAATGGTGTAAGAATTAGGGGTAAAAGACCAATTAACTCCCACTATTAAATCGTTTTACCCCTTGACAGACCAAAAGATGTAAGAGTGGGGGGTTAATTTGTATTTTACCCCCTCACTTTTACACCATTTTACCCCCGTTGGAAGCCCAATGCAGCCCAAAAAGAGGTAAGTGTTTTGAGCTGCATTTTCTTAAAAAATCCTCCCATTGCGGCCCCACTCTTACTTCATTTTGGGCGGAGAAATTCAACCCGGGAAATTAGAGACGAGCAGAACTTTTGAACTGCGCTAAAAACGAGCAACTTTTAAATGATCATCTTTCAAATTCTAAACGAGATAGTTATCTAAAGTCTGACCTTTGGCCTGTAATTGGTCAGGATGGGTCTGATCAATAGCATGCACCTCCACTAGAGACGGATACTTTCTCGCCAAAAAATGACTTTGGGCCTAACAATAAATCTTTGACGCCTCTCAAGTGAGAAACCTGGAAAAAAAAGAGAACAGAAACAAGTATTTCCCAGGTCGAGGTTGCCAGACCGTAGTAAACTTCTGATCAGAGGATCTTCAAGCGCACACATGCCCACAGTGACCTCGAATAACATTGTCTGGAAAAGTGTTCGAGCGCACTTTAGTCTGGACAATGGTGTGGAACATGTCTGATCAAAGGTCATTTCGGTCTGGGACGGTCTGATTAGAGGCAGTTCCGAGCGCACACTAGTCTGACCAGGGGAGGTTTTCGAGCGCACCTTAGCCTGATCAGAGATCGTTTCGAACGCATGATAGTCTGATCAGAGGTGGTTTTCGAACGAACGATAGTCTGATCAGGGGACCTTTCGAGAGCTAAAATAGCTAAAACACTAACGAAAAAAATCAACAGTTGAACTAACGAACAATTTTTTGAGATTTTTCAGTATGTTTTGGGTGTGTTCCCTTCCTCCTTCTCCGAAACGGGCTGGGGACCAGCTACGCCGGAGTTACAAACAAACAACTGTGGGAGATTTCGAGCAGAGCACTATAGGTAAAAAACAGAATCAAACTCTATCTCCAAACAAAACAAAACAAAACAAGAAAAAAACACAAAAATCAATTTAGATCAAAAATATGAGAAACATAGCAATAAATTTGTAGAAATTCTTCTCAAGTTGAATTAGAAATCAACATTTTGAGATTTTCTAGTGTTTTTTGGTGGTGTTCCCTCCTTCTTCTCTCATCCGGGCTGGGGACCATCTACGGTGGAGTTACAAACAAACAACTGTGGGCGATCTTGAGCAAAGCACTATAGTTAAAAGAACAGGCTCAAACTCTATCTCCAAACAAAACAAAGCAAAACAATACAAAACATAAAAAATCAATTTAGATCAAAAATATGAGAAACATAGCAATAAATTTGTAGAAATTCTTCTCAAGTTGAATTAGAAATCAAAATTTTGAGATTTTCTAGTGTTTTTTTGGTGGTGTTCCCTCCTTCTTCTCTCAACCGGGCTGGGGACCATCTACGGTGGAGTTACAAACAAACAACTGTGGGCGATTTTGAGCAGAGCACTATAGTTAAAAGAACAGGCTCAAACTCTATCTCCAAACAAAACAAAGCAAAACAATACAAAACATAAAAAATCAAAACAGATCAGAATATGTTAAACATAGCAATAATTTTGTAGAAATTCTTCTCAAGTTGATTTAGAAATCAATATTTTGAGATTCTCCAGTATTTTTTAGGTGGTATTCCCTCCTCCTTCTCTCAATCGGGCTGGGGACCCGCTACGGCGGAGCTACAAAAAAACAACCATAGGAGTTTTTGAGCAGAGTACTAGGTAGGAAACCAGACTCAATATCTATCACCAAACAAAACAAACTAAATAAATCAAAACACATCAGTGGGTCACGTCACAACAATTAACTTGGAGCGCACACTAGTCTGATCAGAGGTCACTTAGCTCTGGGACGGTCTCATCAGAGGCAATTTCGAGCGCGAACTAAACCTGGGTTCTGGCCCCAGAACAGTAGCGGTGATAATCAACACATTAGAAATGATAATGCTTTTAGAAAAGAACAATGCGAATTTTGAGCTTTTTGTGGCACTAAAGAGAACAAAGCGCTCTCAAGACCTATTTGTTTTACCAGCACAAGGGCATCAAAACATCCACGTTCACATTTTGCTTTTGAAATATTTCAAGTCAGTCATGGTTTACTTGACAGCCCTGAGCAGACTTCCGAGACGAAAGACTTGTTGCTGGTCTATGTCGCCTGGTCCCACCTGAACCCATGTCAGCCTAACCATAGCTGATCAGAGATCACTTCGGTCTGAGACAATCTGATCAGAAGCAATTTCGTGCGCGACCTCAACTCTACGAGTCTTCTCAGATAACGATAGCCTAATACATTGCAAACAAAGTCCTATCAGATGCTAAAACAAATTTACATTTGGCTGCAGCTGTTAAAACTAAACAAGAAGCCCGACGAATTGACTTTACTATTTACTTCTATTCGTTTTTATTGTATTTATTTTGTTTAATAACCATTAGAGACCAGATCCAAATTTTTGTCCAATTACACATTTCAGACCAAAATAATCTCTGATGAAACTTTCCAGACGGAAATTAACACTCATCCGATTTTCCAGATCCAAGTTACCTCTGATCAGACTTTCCAGAAACAGAGAGTCTCTGATCAGACCCAGGTTATAGACAGTTCAAGACAAAACGACAAAGGCAAGACAACTCAAGACGAGACAACTCAACGCTTCTTACGTTTTGAAACAGACCAAAACTGACTATTCTTACGTTTTGAAACAGACAAAAACCGACTATTCTTACGTTTTCAAACTGACAAACACCAACGACTCTTAAGTTTTGAAACAGACAAAAACCGACGATGCTTACGTTTTGAATCAGACAAAAACCAAAGCTTCTTACGTTTCGAAACAGACAAAAACTGACAATTCTTACGTTTTGCAACAGACAAAAACCAACGCTTCTTACGTTTTGAAACAGACAAAAACCCACGATTCTTACGTTTTGAAACATACAAAAACCGACGATTCGTACGTTTTGAAACAGACAAAAACCAACGATTTTTACGTTTTGAAACAGACAAAAACCGACGATTCTTGCGTTTTGAAACAGACAAAAACCGACGATATTTACGTTTTGAAACAGACAAAAATCGACGATTCGTACGTTTTGCAACAGACAAAAATCGACGATTCTTACGTTTTGAAACAGACAAAAATCGACGATTCTTACGTTCTGAACAAGACAAAAATCGACGATTCTTACTTTTTGAAAGAGACAAAAACCGACGATTCTTACGTTTTGAAACAGACAAAAACCAAGGCTTCTTACGTTTTGAAACAGACAAAAACCTACAATTTTTTTGTTTTGAAACAGACAAAAACCGACGATTCTTACGTTTTGAAACAGACAAAAACCGACGATTCTTACGTTTTGAAACAGACAAAAACCGACGATTCTTACGTTTTGAAACAGACAAAAACCGACGATTCTTACGTTTTGAAACAGACAAAAACCGACGATTCTTACGTTTTGAAACAGACAAAAACCGACGTTTTTTTTGTTTTGAAACAGACAAAAATCAACGATTTTTACGTTTTGAAACAGACAAAAGCCGACAATTCTTACGTTTTGAAACAGACAAAAACCGACGATTCTTACGTTTTGAAACAGACAAAAACCGACGATTCTTAAGTTTTGAAACAGACAAAAATCGACGATTCTTACGTTTTGAAAGAGACAAAAACCGACGATTCTTACGTTTTGAAACAGACAAAAACCAACGCTTCTTACGTTTTGAAACAAAAAAAACCGACAATTTTTTTGTTTTGAAACAGACAAAAATCGACGATTCTTACGTTTTGAAACTGACAAAAACCGACGATTCTTACGTTTTGAAACAGACAAAAATCGACGATTCTTACGTTTTGAAAGAGACAAAAACCGACTATTCTTACGTTTTGAAACAGACAAAAACCAACGCTTCTTACGTTTTGAAACAGACAAAAACCGACGATTTTTTCGTTTTGAAACAGACAAAAATCGACGATTCTTACTTTTTGAAACAGACAAAAACCGGCGATTCTTACGTTTTGAAACAGACAAAAACCGACGATTCTTACGTTTTGAAACAGACAAAAACCAACGCTTCTTACGTTTTGAAACAGAAAAAACCGACAATTTTTTTGTTTTGAAACAGAAAAAAATCGACAATTCTTACGTTTTGAAACAGACAAAAACCGACGATTCTTACGTTTTGAAACAGACAAAAACCGACGATTCTTACGTTTTGAAACAGACAAAAACCGACGATTCTTACGTTTTGAAACAGACAAAAACCGACGATTCTTACGTTTTGAAACAGACAAAAATCGACGATTCTTACGTTTTGAAACAGAAAAAAAAACCGACGATTTTTACGATTTGAAACAAACAAAAATCGACGACGATTCTTACGTTTTGAAACAGACAAAAACCGACGATTCTTACGTTTTGAAACAGACAAAAACCGACGATTCTTAGGTTTTGAAACAGACAAAAATCGACGATTCTTGCGTTTAAACAACGACAAAAACCGATCAAAGCGACAAAAAATCGTAAATGCTTTGATCGGTTTTTGGCGAAGAAGAACCGACAAAAACCGACGATTTCTTAAGTTTGAATCCGACTAAATTCTGAACACGGGCTCGTTTGTCGGTGGCAGGCTAATTATTAGGAAACGCAAACAAAGTCCTATCAGATGCTAAAACAAATTTACATTTGGCTGCAGCTGTCAAAACTAAACAAGAAGCCCGACAAACTTATTTTACTAGTTACTTCTATTCGTTTTTATTGTATTTATTTTGTTTAATAACACTTAGAGACAGCCAATCAAGAATATTTCCCAGGTTATAGGCAGTTCAAGAAAAAATTGCAGCGGCAAAACAACTTAGGAAGAATCAAACTGAACTTAAATTAAAATTTGAAGTGCGATGTATGCGAGAATGCAATCGCGTTGTAACATACCCGAGTTGACCATCATCACCAAAGAATTGTAATAATGATAGTAAGTCCCCGGACCTTCCACAAAGTGAGTGTCAGCGCTGTACCATTGCATTTCAATTGTAACAATTACTGAACCAGACAAATAGCAGTATAAATACTTTTGCCAGTCTGCCCAGAGTCGATTAGGAAAGATCCCAGTCTGTTCCTATTTTTCGCAGCCTCAATTACATTATAGGTCAACGGTGCACAGAGTGTTTCACATGTCTCTCATCATCAGACTTTACATACAAAGAACTGACAGACTGAACATAGCAAATTTCGAAAAATTCGAATAACTCGATCTCATGCATAAAATTTTCAAGATGGCGATACCCTCAAAAGCCATTCTAGCTCTAACTATACCAATTATTGGTGCATTCACAGCTTTGGGGTGGAAACGGTGGAAGTCCGTAGCGGAGGTCGGCGGAGGTCGGTAGCGGATGTCGACGGAGGTCGGTAGCGGGGGTCGGTGGAGGTCGATAGCGGAGGTCAGAGGAGGTCGGTAGCGGAGGTCGGCGGAGGTCGGTCGCGGAGGTCGGTGGCGGAGGTCGGTGGAAGTCGGTTGCGGAGGTCGGAGGTCGAAGCGCGGAGGTCGGAGTGTGGAGGTCGATGTGCGAGTCAGAATTAGTTGTGGTTTAGTAGCCTCGTCAGCATTCAATCAATTCAATTCAGCATTTGGAGGTTCGTGATCGCATTTATAACGTCTCCTCTCGGTCGCCCTGCAAATTTGAGGAGGTCGGTGACGATGGAAAAGTGTGATCCATCATTCATGGAAGCTGTGCAAGATTCAACACAAGCTGCGGAAGGTTAGCCGGAGTTCGACAGTGAAGGGTTCGATAGCGTAGACTGAAACTGACAAGCAAAACTGTTAAATTAACTCCTTATCCTTTAACTCCTTTATTTGTCTAAAATTTTCACGAATTAAATGTTCTCTTAAAGACATTTTGTTCAAAGATTTTATGTAACTTGTAAAAGCATGATAAAGACATTTGCAGAGAGGCCTTATATAGCTAGCAGAGGGCATTTGCAGAGAGGCATTTAGTTGCAGCGCAAACAGCGTAGCAGCATTAATTGCAGCGCGCTAGAACAGTAGCGGCATTTCAAATCAAAGAGTGGCGGCGTCCTTCAAATGACGATTAGCGTGGGTGTTACGCATTCTGAGTAGCCTAAAGGCAGACTTAATTACATTTATGCACATATTGAAAACAGGATGTTAATTATCATGCGCATGAATAAAAGTCATCATGTACATGTCAACTGCATAAATGATTGCTGAAAGTAACCTTTTTCATGGTTTAAATTGTCATGATCTTGATACTGTCATAATAAAAAATTTTTGATTCTTTCCTGACTCAAACCTGAACTTCAAATTATCCTGACTCCGGGTCACATATGGTTTCAAGGATTCTAAGCACAGATAATAGTATCATAAAGAGTTTTTAAGGAAAAAAAGAGCTCATAAATCTTTTGCAGATACATGGAAATTTTGAAATTTTTTTTTAGGCTCAAATTAACAAACAAAGTTAACTTCTTCATAGTTAAAGATGGAAAAATCATTTAGAAATTACATAGAAAATGTAGAAAATATATTATAGGCTGCATCATTTAGAAAATGTATTATAGGCTGCATAATGCAGTCACCTTGTAAAAAAATAATTTTGTTGTCTGCAAAATGAAAGGAATTTATTATCAAAAAACAAAAAAAGAACTCATTTTTTGTTCCATAATTTATCTTTTTGTTCCATTCTTTGTTCACATACTTCGTTCTACATTCGATCATTCCCACGAAAATCACTGCATATGGCCAGTTAGGTTTCCCTTCATTTTCGCAAAACAAAATTGTGCACCGGTATCACCCAGTAGCCAAAAAAAACTAAAATGGAAGACATTTTTTTGCACGTTAAAAGAACTGCGGTTTCTATAAAGAAAACCGTTTAAATTGAAAAGGATGGTTTTTAGGAACCATAAAATCCGTAAAAACATCATTTATTGTTGTTATTAATAAAAAAGGGTCATATTTCTCAGCAATCCTAAAGAGATCATATATGAATCTAGAAGTCCCAGTTAATCTCATCGATGGATCATAAACAAATTAAAAATAAACCATCAATGGCTCATCTGCGATTCATTACCACTTTTTCCCTGAACATAAAAAATTCATCGATACGAAAGCTCAGAATTTTGTTGGATCATACAAAATCCACCAATGGGATGTCACTGAATCATATAAAAGCCATCGATGGGAAACCACTGGATCATATAAAAACCATAGAACCTGATTTTGGGTCTATTCTCAAATCCACTATAACTGACGTAGCATCAGATTACAGCGTTCAATTTTCTGACCAAGAGTGATACAAATGTAACTCTATTCTCAAGATAGGGAATACTTACTCCATTCCAGTACAAACTATTCTCAGTCCAAAAAAGGAGAGATTGACAAGCAACTGTATTCAAGTTTATTTGATAAGAGAAAGAAATTGGTCTTAGCAACAAAAGTGGGAATTGTCAACATATCTGCATACTTGATTTTTCTGTCGGAGGTAAATTTCACCTCAATGAATAATTTTAAAGTCAACAATCAAGCTTAATGGTATTATGATAGCAATTAATTTAGTACATCTTCAGGTCTTTTGATATGACTATATCACATATCCGCGAATTTGACAAAAATTTTGAAAACTGCAAGTTATCAAATTTCAAATATAATTAACATATCTACTGGTTAGTAAAGATAATAGTTTACTGTTATGATTGTTGACAATAGTTTTAAGTTTGAAACAACAACAAGAGAAACTAGAAATGCTATGGTTTTCCAAATTGATTAAAACCTAAATATAAGCAAACAGTATATACAGACTAAATTAACAAAATTGCAAAGTTTAAATGGCAAATGTAAAACGAATGAAGTTGTTTAACATGGTCTGGAAAAGTCTTCGAGCGCACTTTAGTCTGGACAATGGTGTGGAACTTGTCTGATCAGAGGTCACTTCGGTCTGGGACCGTGCGATCAGAGGCAGTTTCGAGCGCACACTAGTCTCATCAGGGGAGGTCTTCGAACGTACAACAGTCTGATAAGAAGACGTTTCGAACGCACATTTGTCTGGTTAGAGGACGTTCCGAACGCACTTTAGTCTGATCAGAGGACGTTTCGAACTCACTTTAGTCTGATCAGAGATCGTTTCCAACGCGTGATAGTCTAATCAGAAGCGGTTTTCGAACGCACGATAGCCTGATCAGAGGACCTTTTGAGAGCTAAAATAGCTGAAATACTGTCGACAAAAGATCAAGAGTTGAAATAACGAACAACTTTTCGAGATTTTCCAGTTTGTTTTTGGTGTGTTCCCTTCCTACTTCTCTCAGCCGGGCAACTACAACTGTAGGAGATTTTTGAGCAAAGTACTATAGGTAATTAACCAGGCTCAAAGTCTATCTCCAAACAAAACAAAACAAAACAAAACATAAAAAATCAAAAAACATCAAAATTAGGTGAAACATAGCAATAAATTTGTAGAAGTTATTATCAAGTTGTTATCAACATTTTATCAACATTTCCAGTATTTTTAGTTGATATTCCCTCCTCCTTCGCTTTACCGGGCTGTGGACCCGCTACGGCGGAATTACAAACAAACAACTATTGGAGATTTTGAGCACAGCAATAGGTAAAAACCAGCCTCAATCTCTGTCTCCAAACAAAACAAACCAAATAAATCAAAACACACTAGTGTGGCACATCACAAAAATGAACTTGGAGCACACACTAGTCTGATCAGAGGTCGCTTCGCTCTGGGACGGTCTGATCAGAGGTCACACTTGTCTGGGATGGTCTGATTAGAAACAATTTCGAGAGCGACCTCAACCTAGGTTCTGGCCACAGAATAGTAGCGGTGGCGGTCACAGAAAAAATAATAAATAATGCTTTTGGAAAGGAACAATGCAAATTTTGAGCTTTTTGTGGTACTCTAAGAAAACAAAGCGCACACTAGACCAATTTGTTTTACCAGCACAAGAGCATCAAAACATCAACGTTCACATTTTGCTTTGAAATATTTCAAGTCAGTCATAGTTTACTTGACAGCCCTGAGCAGACTTCCGAGACGAAAGACTTGTTGCTGGTCTATGTCGCCTGGTCCCACCTGAACCCATGTCAGCCTAACCATAGCTGATCAGAGATCACTTCGGTCTGAGACAATCTGATCAGAAGCAATTTCGTGCGCGACCTCAACTCTACGAGTCTTCTCAGATAACGATAGCCTAATACATTGCAAACAAAGTCCTATCAGATGCTAAAACAAATTTACATTTGGCTGCAGCTGTTAAAACTAAACAAGAAGCCCGACGAATTGACTTTACTATTTACTTCTATTCGTTTTTATTGTATTTATTTTGTTTAATAACCATTAGAGACCAGATCCAAATTTTTGTCCAATTACACATTTCAGACCAAAATAATCTCTGATGAAACTTTCCAGACGGAAATTAACACTCATCCGATTTTCCAGATCCAAGTTACCTCTGATCAGACTTTCCAGAAACAGAGAGTCTCTGATCAGACCCAGGTTATAGACAGTTCAAGACAAAACGACAAAGGCAAGACAACTCAAGACGAGACAAAATGAACTTAAATTGAAATTTGAAGTGCGATGTACGCAAGAATGCAATCGTCGTAACATACCCGAGTTGACCATCATAAAAGAATAGTATGTTTTGTTTGTTTATCCGAGCCTAAAAAACAGTTTTCAAAATTTTCATGTACCTGCTAAATATTTATGATCTTTTTTGTTTCCTAAAAAACCCTTTATGATACTATTATCTGTGCTTAGAATCCTTGAAACCATATGTGACTTAGTGTCACTAAAGATACTTAGTCACATATGGTTTCAGGGATTCTAAGCACAGATAATAGTATCATAAAGGGTTTTTTAGGAAACAAAAAAGATCATAAATATTTAGCAGGTCCATGAAAATTTTGAAAACTGTTTCTTAGGCTCGAATAAACAAAGAAAATTAACTTCTTTTTAGTTATACAAGGAAAATTCATTTACAAAAAATTTTATTATAGTCTGCATAATGCAGTCACGTAGTCAAAAACAAATTTGTAGGCAGAAATGCAAGGAATTTATTATCGCAAAACAAAAATGGAGAACTCACTTTTTTTCCATAATTTATCTTTCCTGTTTTTTTTTCCTTTTTTGTTCACATACTTCGTTCCACATTAGATCATTACCACGAAAATCACTGCTTCTAGCCAGGTAAGTTTCTCTTCATTTTCGCTAAACAAAGTTGTGTGCTGGTATCACCCAGTAGCCAAAAAACTAAAATTAAACAAAAAAACTGTTACTATAAAGAAAACAGTTTAAATAGAAAAAGATTGTTTTTAGGAATCATGAAATCCGTAAAACATCATTTATTGGTGTTAATAATCAAATAAGGATTATATGTTTATAGATTAATTATCTCAGGAACCATTAAAAGTTCCGTGAAGGCCTCTGCCTATGTTTCCCGTGGCTGCTTCAGACTCAGATTTCATCTATGATGATATCCAACACTCATCGTCGCCGACTGACGATGACAATGGAAACGTTATTTTCAAAGTGACTCGTCCGACCCCTGATTAAAACAGTTGGAAATCAAACGATTCATGTAAACGCGAATATTGACGTAATTAATTTTAAAAACTCTGAAAAGGAACAATCCCCACCGGCTCCATCCTCACCTAAAATGTCGCATCTAGCACCTCCCCCAACTGCTGACGGATTGAATGCTTCTGCTCAGAGAGGTGATGTCATACCAGTCGATGATTATGGAACTAATAGAAATCCGACCACCCTTCCTCGATCTCACCGGGATTCTTAATCATCGTCGAACCAACAACACGGCACAGAACGTTGAGATGACACAATATCGTACGGTCTATGACTTGAAGAGCAGATATCGCAATCAAATGTTGAAGGTTTCAGGCAAAACCAACGATTTTCAGAGGTCTCCACTCTTAATACTAAACATAGAATCCAATCTCAGAAAATGCTAGGTGATCTTTCCTGCATTGGAGATGCTCTTTTTAGCGACACGTTACTGAAAACTGAAAACAACCAAAAAGTAAATTCAGGGACACGCAATTCAATTTTATTAAGAAAATTGACAAACATGTCAGATTTTCAAAAATTTTATATCCATGGATATTCTATGATCCATAGATGGAAAAATGGATTTTTTTATCCATCGATTGAAAGTTAGGTTTTATGAAATTACGCTGACCCATCGATGGATCTAGAAGTTAATATGAAATAACAATTATGCATCGATGAGATGCACTGGGACTCGAACCCGGAAACTTATAATTAAAAAAACGCGAAACAAAGATTTTAATGAAGCTTTTAAATTTAAAAAAAATATATATGCGTATCACGAAAATAATAATTTTTTGTCCGAAAAATTGTATAAATGATATAAAGTGAAATTTTACAGTCTTTTTTGATTGATTTAAATTCAGATGGTTGATGATACAGAGCATTTTATAAAGAATATTAAGTTTAATCAAATTACCACCTTAGACACCATACGAGTCAAATGACTCTACAAGAGGTGCCCAGAGAAAAAACGTGCAATACCTAAAAAAAACTAATCGAAAACATCTTCATTATCCAAATAATATGCCCTAAGTTTAGTTCGAATCGAAAAAATCTGTTCTTTAGATACTTGTTTGGGTAATAGACTTTCTTAAGCAAGGTAGTTGAACATTTTTATAATTGAAAATCTCAAGGATTTCTTCTGACTCTGTGTTTTAAATTTCGGTAAAGGGATGAGTGACTTAATGGATGCCCGCGTGTTCGGCCTGTTACTGTCAACATCAAGAAAATTCAAAGGAGAAAATTTTGCAATCTGATCCAGGATCTCTTTTAGCGTCAAAATATAAGAGCGTCAAAATATAAGTCAAAAACTGACAGCACGTTGTAACGCTTGAAAAGATAGCATACATGATCTCCTCTCTTTTTGAAAAAGATAGTCTTTAAAATGCGTTGTTGTAGACAGAAAATCGAACTGAGTTTTTTTTTTGGAACCGTAAGCTAAAATGCCGTACGATATCATTGGTTTGGCATAACTATTATACATTTGTAATAGAAAAGTTTTCGTAAAAAACTTTCTTGCTCGGAACAGCATTCCGTTGAATTTTGCTAATTTTTTGCCAACATATTCAATGTGTAGATCAAAATTGAGATGCTTATCTATGAACACTCCTAGATATTTGAATGAACTTACTTCTTCAAGCACTTCACCTAATAGCAGATTTTTTGATTTTTGTACATTCCGGCCAAAACCAACAATTTTACATTTCCTACTGTTAATGACAAGTTTGTTTCTTGAGGACCAATTTTCAATCTTTTTCAAGTCATTATTGAGTTTTTCCTGAATTTCTAAATTATTGCCTGATGTTAAAATTGTTGTGTCGTCTGCAAAAAGTGCTATTTTTGAATTATCTTGAACAAATTGATGCAGATCATTGATAAACAAAAGAAACAGCAACGGGCCCAAAATTGATCCCTGTGGAACACCTACATTAATTTCCATTTTTTTCGACTCTTTTGATCCGTGGACTACAAATTGTTTTCTTTCTGACAGGAATGAAGCAATGAGTGTAGTAATTTTTCCTCGAAAGCCTAGATTTTGTAATTTTTTTATCAGAAGTGAATGATCAATTGTGTCAAATGCCTTTTGAAAGTCAATGAAGCAAGCGAAACCCATTTTTTGAGAGTCAATAACATTTCGCATCAGTTCTGTAACTTATGCGATAGCGTGTGTGCATGAGCGTTTTGGCCGGAAACCGAACTGTTCGTTTGAGAGAAGTTGATGTTTTTCGAGGAATTCAACCATCCCTGTATTCAAGACTTTTTCAAACACTTTGCTTAGGGATGACAATAGACTAATTGGTCGATAGTTTGAAGGGTTTTCAAAACTTCCATTTTTATGTAGAGGAATTACCTTAGCTGTTTTAAGACAAATCGGAAAAAACCCTTCTTGAATGCTCCTATTTATCAGTTTAGCCACATGATAGCTAACTACAGAAGCTACAAGTTTTAAAAGTTTATTACTAATTTCATCATGACCCGCTGTGCTTTTGTTTTCTAATGAACTTATTATGTTGAATATTTCGATAGTGTTGACGGGAAATAAAAAAAAGTTTTGTCGTGACATGGTAAACCTGGCTCACTGTCTACATTGTGAAAATTTGTGTTACTCACTTTCTTCCCTACGTTGATAAAAAAGTGATTAAATTCTTCCACATCAATGTCTTTTACTGATTTTTTCCTTTGCCCTAGGAATTATTTGAACACTTTACATTTTTGTGCTGGACTACCTGATAAAGTCAGCTTTTGATCATAGTGTTGTTTGCGAGCATTTCGCACTTCATTTGTTACTAAATTACGTAATTGCTTTAACCGGACTTCATTTTTACTATTTGGGTGAGATATGAGTGTATCATGTGCACGATCTCTCTTGCTAATGAGATTCTTTAACCTGTTTGTCATCCAACTGTTTTTGAAGATTTTCTTCTTCGTAATTGGACATTTATCATCAAAAATTTGTAGAATGATTGAACTTAGTTCACACCATGAACTTTCAAGATCATAATTGTTCATCTTGTTTAATCTATGTTGGAGAATGAAGAGGAAATTCAAATAATTCTGTTCATTCTCAAAAAATTTAAAAGTCTTCAACAGCCACGTGAAAATTCAGAATGCGGAAAAAACAAACGTCAAAAAAAATTTTAGCAAGATTTCCTACAAGATTTTTCCCTTATACGGTTACCATACAAGAATTTACAAGACTTATGTATAATTATGTTTAATAATACAAAAATCTTGGAAAATTTTACTGGAACTCACAAGAAAACCTTTGTGGGTTGTCGACATGGGAAAACAGTCCAACGTTAAAAATTTTATTACCCTAAGTCAAATTGTTATAATCGGCTAACTTCTATGGATCCAGTTACAATTATAATGGCAAAACAAGAAAACTAACTACATGTTGTTAAGGGCATTGTCAAAATCAGCCATGCTGTTTAGATCACCTTAAAAGAGGTATTAATAAAAGCAACAGACTGGACGTGTTTTCAGAGAACCTGAATAATTTAAGTTTTGATAAAACTAAAGTTCAATTGACACAAAAATTACAGTTTAACAAAGTTTATCAAAAAAAGCATTGCACTCTTTTCAGATAAACTATTTTCCATCATTTCTCTGTATATTGAAAACTATTGCATTTTCATGAATTGTTTTGGACCATAGATGTCTTGTTGGACCTTGTTTTTCAGTCACTCTGTTTAATATATTGAAAACAACGTGGACTATCAAAAATAGTAATGATCAGCTCGAATTTCACAAGTGTACATGTTTTTTGCAAATTGGTTTATTTTAATGGGAAATGATTTAATTCCTAAAGTGGAAAATTTTGACTTGCTTTTTAGCAGTCTGATTTTTTACTGTTAAGCATCATTTCTTGAAAATTGATATTGGTCGAGAACTGACTTTTTTCAAATGTAAAATTTGTTTTATGTTGATTCTTCGATCCAAAAACTCATAAAAAAGCTTGCGTCAAGATTTAAAGAATTGTCATGAAATTTTGCATGATGAAAAGTAAAAATTAATCAAACAAAAAATCACTAAAACTGATCAGTTCAAATTTTCTGTGCTGCTAAAAACATTCCATTAACCCAATTAAAACAAATCCTTTTTAAATTTTCAAGCCTCGTCAAATTAATAGCGAAAAAGGTTTCAAACTTG
>NC_134468.1:87393320-87456120 GCF_964194025.1 Convolutriloba macropyga
TGTCCATAGAAGATCTACTGGTCATGAGGAGTTATCCATGAACCCATGTTTAGGCTTCATTGGTCAACAAGTTTCATTGGTCATCAGAAAAAAGTGAAACGTGAAAACACTCAAATATTTGCAAAAAGTAATGATATCCAGATCGTCGATAGCTTTTTCTGTGTTGGTAAATGCTTCCATTAACGCAATTAAAACAAATCCTCGTTCAATTTTCAAACCTCGTGGAAAAGCTTTGATAGTTGTTATAAACACGAGTTGTTATAAATATAACAAGTTGTTATAAACACGAAACATTAAAAAAACTTAGAAGACAAAAAATCAAAAAAGTGAAAAACATTTCAAATTTGCCGCATGTGAACAAAAAACCACTAGCAAGAATGAAACTTTTTGCTCAATTACCGCTTTTTTTCACTCTACTTTAAAATTTGAGTTGAAAAATTTGCGCCGCAAAAACACTTGATTATTCGATACATTTCCTGCTGTGGCTTTTCGCCCTTTTGTTTTCATAAATCAAGAAAATGTGTGGACACATGTTAAAAAAACACAGCGCCCCAGTAAATTTCGAATTAATTGAATTCTAAAAAGACAAAGCACCAATACTATCCAAGTTCTTTTGATGGTAATAATATATAGCTTTTTAAGAAAAAAAACTCTCCTGGGAAGACGTGAAAAAAAAAAATTTCTTGTATGCAGCAGTCTCGTTTTAATTTGTAGAGCTTGAAATGTAAAAATTTTGCAGCATCCACAGAAAAAAATTAAACTTTAAAATTTGAAATCATATAATGCCTAAGATCTCAATAAATATTGGAAACGTTGCCACATGAGGAGCAATCTACAGTTCTTAATGACAAGTTGTGTTAGGATTATTTTTTCACTGCATTTTTATTATCACATTTTTGCGCCCAAAAATTTGAACTTTAATGAGTTTTTATGATTGTGCTGGTGTTTATTAATTGTTGAACACTTATGGTCAAATGAGTGAATTTGAATCGATACCTTTAAGAACGATCAAAACAGCCACTCTTATATTGATATCATGCTTACCAAATACAGTCAAAATGTCTGGCATACAAAATGTGCGAGTGGCTTGAATCAGACCGTTTTGCTTAATAGACAGGTAAATAATTAATTTTCGACAAAGATGCATACAGTCTTCCGATTTTTTCAACTTAATTTATTTGTGCGGTAGTTTCAACTTATTTTATTTGATTACGACAGTGTCTGATTTTTATTATGAATACAGCATATCTCTATATCTAACGTTTAATGAAAAGGTTCTTTCAAGTTGACCAGTTTTGCTACTCAGCTTGAAAAACTGTGACTAAATCATTTCCGTAACAAAATAGTTTGTGTTTTTAACGTTATAAAATCTGCTAGTAGTTTTCATTTAAATGTGCATCAACTTATGTCTTCTCTCTTTGATAAAAATCGAATCTATCTAATTTTAATAGCTTTTATTATTTTCATATTTTCATCAATTTCGCTGCGACAATCTGGCGGCACTTTTTACTCTCTAAATTTCGCCAATAACTACAGTAATATCGACAATTTTTATACCCTGAAACCGTCGAAACATTCATGCAATGTTACAATTAATCTGCCCTCTTTTGAGAGTGATGATGGAAATTCTTTGAGTGGGCAACAAGTGTTTTTCCTGGAGACATCGGGAGCAAGATGGTTGAGTGGAAGACAAGTGTGCTCGGTGGAATCTGCCGCCCTCCACTCTCAGATTGGCAGAATCCACCTCCTCTTCAAATCCACCCAAATCGATCTGAACAAAAGGAAGGCTATGTGTGAACTGTATCACAGTTACAAAAATGTCCATTTCTACACCCTCAATTTTACAAGACTGTTTGAACAAACTCCTGTGGAGGGAATTGAGAAGAGAATAGACCAGGCAGTTGACTTTAAAACTTTCTCTTGCTATATTACTCGAGTTTTCTTGTAAAAAGGATACATTAAATTGATCTGGTATGTGACAAAAGGTGTACTTTGTTGGGGTCTAGTTTGAGGGACAAATACCATGACATACAGTTTTTATTGGAACTATCTCGCTAATCGTCTGTGAACAAAAGTTTGTCTTTAACAATGGTGGGTGACCCCACGGAATCAAGCCTACTTAATTTTTGATAGGAATTAAACTCCAACGGAAAGAAACCCTCGATTGACAATTAAGGTAGGCCCATGTGACTTGATATGAAACTATCACAAGCGAACAAATTATTACAATCGAAATTCAATTTGAAAATAATAGGGATCTATTTCCGCGGGGGGCTTATTTCCTAGACCCGTGGGTTTCACAAGATAATGTGTCATTTATCCATCGCTTGGGTAGGCGTTATAAGTAGTAAGACTAACTATTATTCTTGTTTCGTGTCACAGCTATTTTCGTGTGCATTCCCAGGCCTAGGCCTCGACTCATGAAAAGACTTTAAAAGTCTAGTAGGGGGGGGGGGGAGGGGGGGCAACATTGACTATAATTACACGGTCGAGCTTCCTAGTTAAAGTCGAAGTAATATCTAATGTATTGTCATGGGTCCACCATTAGTCTTTTCATTAGTCTGGTTTTTTGCAAAAGTCAAAATTTTTTTCCTGCTTCTGTACATATTGAAATTTTGACACACACAGATTTGATTGTTTTGCGACGCAAACACAAGAGAAAGTTTTAGAGTGTTAAACACGGAGAGACACATTACAGTGCGATAGGAAGACTGGCTCTGTTGTATAAATACGGAGGATTCTATCTGGACTTGGACGTGATGGTGTTCCGCAGTTTGAGATCTTTTCAAAATGTATTTCCGTTAGAGCCGGATGTAGATGTTCACCAGTAAGTAAATTATCGGTGTGATTTTTTCTTTAGAAAAGATTGGAACGAATTCTATTTAAGAACCATCTTAAAATAAAAAAAAAACAAACAAAGGACTAGAAAGAGTATAATATCATGACATTCTTTGATTTTGAAAACAAATCAGCAGAGCCTGAGATGAGGTCTGCGATTGAGGTAATGTTCAGACAGAGTAGGGCCACGAACAGGAGCGACCTATCTGATCATCTTGTCAAGAATTTGATCCCTCTGGCCCATAGAAAATTTTGGTTTCGTTAGTCTGAACCACACGCAGTTTAGGTCTCTTTGGTCGAAATCCTACCTTTTGGGTCTGCTCAGTCTGGCCCATGCCTGCCTTCATTCTGTTCGTTACAACCCATACCTAGACTTTGGTCTGTTCGTCTCGTCCGTACCTATTCGGTCAGTACGGTTTGGATCACGCCCATTTTTGTCTGTTTTGTCTGCCCATACTTGAATTTCGGTTTGTTCGATCTTTCGAATATTTTCTTCCTCTCCAAGCAGAAGAAAGAGTTCTAAAAATTTTCTGGAGAAATAATAACAACAACACTGGCTTGAATCTTATAGTCCAAACCAATTTTATGGACTGATTAAACCCCAAAAATCAAGCCTATATTGTATGACCATTTACGGGGGAAATTAAATCAGTTTAGGAACGTCAAATAATCAAAAACTTGTGTAATTGGACCGACTTCACCATTGTCAAACTCTCTGAATAAAATGATCGTGGTTTTTTATTTATTTTCCGAGTTTAACAGTTTCATAATGGTACCTGAGTCGAGGTATGGTGGTAAATTTTAGTAAGAAATGCGGTGAAATGCGGTGACATTAAATAATTTTCACCGCGTATTTCTTACATCTATTTGCGGTGAATGCGGTGAATGCAGTGAATCGCGGTGAGTTATTTATTTTCATCGCGTTCTCAGTATTCTTACAAAAAAGAGGCTTCCTTACCCGGGTTCGAACCTGTGACCTCCTGCATGCGTTTATCTGATTACTCCACTGCGCCAATCCTCGCTTACTTTTGTGATATTTCTAGTGGATTTAAATAAGATTGAGTAAACGTTGGAAAGCGAATGCGGTGAATTTTTGTAAGAAATGCGGCGAATTTCGCGGTGAATTTCTGTAAGAAATGCGGTGAATTATTTTTTTCACTGCATTCACCACTTTCACCGCATTTCTTACATTAGTTTGCCAAAAAAGCGGAGGCGGTGAGTTTTTGTAAGAAATGCGATGAAATTCAGTGAAATATTTATTTTCACCGCAATCACCGCAATCACCGCATTTCTTACAAAAATTCACCGAATTTTTTACAAAAATTTGCCCAAAAACCTCTACACGGGCAATAATACATCCACTAAATCAAAACAGAGGTAGCAGTTTTTTTCTTTAACCAGCATCATATGATTAGCCGAAAAAAAAAGATTTGGTGCCAAATATTCGTTATACCGCTAACTCTACCCCATTAAATGAATCTTAGACTTTAGCCCCACGTGTTAACTATTCATCATACATAAAGTTGTTCCGACTGAATCTATCTGCACAATGGACTGGCGACGTCAGTGTGGGCGTACAGTCAGGTCTTTTGCATTATAGCCCCCATGAAATCATCTCTATTGCTCTTTTTGTTGTTCTTTTTGTAACCGCATAAATAACAGGTCTTATTGCCCTCCGCCAGGCATTTTTGTGGTCTTAAACATGTTGGATGTTTTCAATTGCTATATAATTGTTTTAAATACTTTGAAATTAATTGTTTTTAAAAATATAAGTCAATTTTTTAGTTTGCTGTTTTTTTGGTTCTTTTTTTCTCGAATTGTTACTGACTTTTATTATGGAGCGTTCCAATATCTTTTGAGGTGAAATACACGTTATTTGATTTAGTTTCAGTTTTATCAGACGCTATTTTGACCTTGTTAATAAGTTCTTTTTTAAATTGGACATAAAATTTTGGATGTAATTAGTGTTTGTTTTTTATTGTTGTTTGATTTTGTAGTTCGTTTTGACTTGCTTTCTTAAAAATGGCTGATCTCATCAATCTAATGCGGCTTTTTTACTCAACTGAGTTATTTGCATTGGAGACGATTTTCTTGTTCATACACATTTTTTTGAAAACTATTTGGTTGACATTTATGCCAAAAATATCGATGAACTTGGTCGGAACTTTATGTGCGAACGCACATTACCGAGCCTCCTTGTTTACCTGTTTAATCTTAGGTGAACAGAAAACAGTCCCGGGCAAAACAGTACCGAATATCCAAATATTCCCAGACAAAAAAGTGCCAGACAACTAAACGCAGAGTTAAACATATTTACACCAACTAACAAACAAACTCCTTCAGCTATCAATATAATTGCTTGGCAGTGAATGAATTTTAAGCTGATTACAACATAGTTTTCGCCAAATAATGTATTCTGAACCACATTTTTGGTTTAATTTTTGTTCATACAAATTAAAAACATGCGTTCAGAAGCTTTAACTCATAGATTATGTTTGTTAATTATTTGTAGAGTATGTTTACAATTATTTCAATATGTATTCGGGACTATTTTGTCCGGACACGTAAATTTACGATAATGGTATCACTTAGTCATGACAATTGTTATTAATTTTTGTGCAGCTTAGCTGAAGAGTCCAGATGCAATGTTGCACCGGGAACCCAGAAAGGAGTCCAGGATCTTAATAATGGACACATCCACTTCCACAGACATCACCAGTTGTTGTCGGTAGCCATGGAGTACATTAACAACACGTACAACCCTAGTATCAAAGTTAGAGGTCAAGCAGGACCAGGTGTGATGGGCAAAGTGGCCAGATTGTTCTACAGGAAATCCTCGCTTTCTAACGTCAAGTTGAATTTTAGAGACGGTAAGATAAGGTCATTAAAATTTCTGAAGTTAATCGTCCGGGTAGCTGAAATTTATTTTTTCTTGAATAAAATAACGCAGCAAATCTATACCTAAACAATCACAGTCAAATTTAACGATGAACGTAACTAAAATCTCTTGCTTAAAATTCTCGGATTTCGGCTACATGCGCAAAACAGTCAAGGGTATCGAACGCCACGAGAGTGAATTGACCTTTAAGTTTACCTCTGTCACGTCGTTAAAGAAATACACAGAGCCTTAAATCAACATTATATCTTTAATCAACTTGCTGAAGTCAGACACCTGTCGAGAAGAAACACGAAATAGCTCGAAAAGGGTTGACTGGTGAAAAAGTTCAAACCTTACATTCTATTAGCTGGATTAAATGAATGTTCTCAATAAGAGTTTAAAAATTTGCCGAAGAAGCGGATTCCGCAGCTAAGTCAGCTTAAAACCCTCAATTTTTAGCGAAAAAAGCCGAGTGAGTTGAAAGAGTTGAAAAAACATAGCACATGACCAGAATAAATTGAAAACGACGTAGCATCTAGTCGGAACAGTGAGAAAAATATGAGAAAGAGCAAACCCAGCAGACGTCGACGCTTGAACTGAGCTAGAAAAAAATATAATAGGTATAACAGAAAAGAGAAAGCTAAAACACAATCAAACATTAGCTAGAAATAAAGATAACAAACGTGCAGAAAGAACCTCAAAATTTCATTTTGACTTCGGATTTTCTTTAAAATGATGAAAGTTCCATTTTAACGTAAAAACGTGAACTTTAGGTCAAGCGTGACTACTTTTTGGGCAAATAGGATCCTCAAACTCATTTAATATGTGCATTTTTAAAAGTTTACTTCAAGCTTCAAGATCATACCGCTTAACCAGAAAACAAATTTGAGATGAGAAAATTTGATGAGACATTTGAAAATCAGCGAAATCATGGGAAAAATTCCAAAATGAACAAAAAAACTCAATTTTTTTTGCAAAAAAACCTCAAAATTTTTGGGGTTTTGAGATTTTTTGAAAATCAACGCAATCATGGGAAAAACTCAAAAATGATTAAAAGAACCGAAATTTTATGCAAAAAACGTTGAAATTTCTGGGTTTTTGAAGGTTTTTCAAAAATCATCGAAATCATGAAAAAAAATTCAAAAATGGTCAAAAAACTAAACATTTTTCAAAAAACCTCAAAATTTTTGGGTTTTTGAAATTTTTTGAAAATCAACGATATCATGGAAAAAATTCAAAAATGATCAAAAAACTAAAATCTATTGCAAAAAACCTTGAAATTTTGGGTTTTTTTGAGAATTTTTGAAAAAATAAAAGAATTCATGGAAAAAATTCAAAAATGATCAAAATAACCGACATCTCTAAATAAATTTTTTTACAATAAACCTCAAAAACTTGGTTGTTTGAGAATTTTCTGAAAATCAACGAAATCATGGAAAAAATTCAGATATGAAGAAACCAAAATTTTCGCCAAAAAAAAATTCAAAAATTTTGGTTCTTTAGATATTTTTGAAACTCCCCAAATTCAAGCAAAAAAACTCAAAAATGATCATTAAAACCAAATTTTTCTGAGAACACCGCAAAATTTTTGGGTTTTTGAGAATTTTTGAAAATCAACGAAATTCATGGAAAAACTTTAAAAATGATAAAAGAAAGCTGGTTTGCAAAAAAACCACAAAATTTTTGGAATTTTGAGATTTTTGAAAATCAATATCAACGAAAAAAAAACCAAAACGATAAGAAAAACCAAAATTTTGTCAAAAAAACCTCAAAATTTTTGGGGTTTTGAGATTTTTTGAAAATCAAATTTTTTTGGCTTTGTGGGATTTTTGGAAAAAATTCAAAAACTATCAAAATGAACATTTATTTGCAAAAAAGCTCAAAGTGTTTGAATAAATGAGATGAAAAGTGTTGTTTAGGTTATAGAAAAATTAGAAACTAGCTAAATTTATCTAAAATTCATGATTGATCAAAAAGTAATTAATCAGATTCCAAGCGACTGTCCGCCAATATTAAGTAATCATTAGATACCTATCAAAAACTGCAATGATTTTTTTCTCTAGTGGAAACTACTGTCCGCTGACACTAGTAAGCAAAAAAACTGATCAGAAATTGAATATTTCATTTTTTTAGTTCTGTAGTTAGCTAAATTACAGATTTTTGGCGACTGTACGCTGAATAAACAACAGGTTATTTTCTGAAAACTTTTTCGTTGTTTAAACAATAAATTTGTTTAAAAATTTTTTCTGTTAAAAAAAGTCAATTAATGGGCAATCTGTAACTGTACGACAAGAAAGCCCAAAATTTGTACATAAAAGGTAAATAGGTAATCAAAACAACAATATAATCTTTTAGGCAAACTTTCTCAAAAAAAAACAAATCATGCCATCAGAGCGCTTAATAGAGAAGACTTTTGGCCATGCT
This sequence comes from Convolutriloba macropyga, assembly GCF_964194025.1. Classification (NCBI taxonomy): domain Eukaryota; kingdom Metazoa; phylum Xenacoelomorpha; order Acoela; family Convolutidae; genus Convolutriloba; species Convolutriloba macropyga. Next base: position 87,401,461 of record NC_134468.1, read on the forward strand.
GCTGTTCTTGCAGAATATAAGATAGTTGGGAGCAAACTACGATGGATTTATAGCAACTTTTGAGGCCAACCAAAAAATTCCACCTTTGCGTGCACTAACAGAGACCTGGTTGAAAAATTACTCAAACAACCATTTCCTCTGCAACGAAAATTTCAATATATTGTTAGTTGCAACCAACCTAATAAAAAGGCAGAGGTGTAACTCTGCTTGCGAGCAAAGAACATCAATTAACAACAATAAAGACCACTACAAGCAATGACATACAAGCTTTAACGTTAAATTGCGTTTGAAAGAATCAGTGTTTTGTAGTAACTATTGTGTACAAGGCTCAACAAACGGATTTATTATCATGCCAAAATTTTCTTTTGGAATATCTTTTTCATCATGGGGCCAAAAAACAATCACATTTTATGCGGAGACTTAAATATACATTTCTCTAAAAATGATAAACAAAAGAAAATTTTCTGAGGTAAATCGGCTCTCTAAACCTATACCTAAAATCAAAGAAAAACGAGCACACAGGAGAAACGATTAGAAGCAACTCAACTCTGGTTGTTTTCTTCTCAAATTTCAAATGTGAAATAGAAGTTGTGAAAGCAAAAGTTTCAGACCATTATGTAGTATATTTGAAAATAAGTGATCTTGACGATAATCAAAACAACACCATAAGAGAAAATGAAGTAGAAAAATTGAGAAATTGGAATGCTCTCATTAATTTTATTAACGTTCTGGAGTTGAACGTTGAACTGTCAATGGAAGAAAAAGCAAGAGAAGATTTCTTTCAGTTATGCAGAGCGGAGTAAGGAATTCCCAATCTCGAGAAAATTATAAATAAAACTCTGGATCTTATAACTCCAAACAAATCATCAAAAAAAAATAAGAAATTGGATCACCAACGAAGTTAAAAATGCTTTTTACAAGAAACAACGTCTTTGGAATTTTCTGCATTCCAGGTCACAAAAAGTTAAAAAACAACGAAACTTACTGAACAACAAAGCCTAAACACTAGTAAGAGACGCCAAAAAGAACAACTACGAAAAAATTTTTTGATAAACAAATTGATTCCATCAGCAAACATTTTTATAGATATCTGATTCAAATTTGCCATCCCAATATAAGAAGAAAATCAGAAATCACAAACACAATTGAAACCGAAAAACTTAATAATTTCTTTGTAAATATTGGACCCTCACTTGCAAAGAAAAATGGGAAATCATATGATGGGAATACGACTAATTGGGTTGTTGATTCTCTTGTTTTAAAGTCAGTCCCAAACGACGAATTGAAGTTCGAAACAAAGCAACTTATTGGGAAAAAGAATTCCGATTATATGGGTTTAAGAATTCGTCTTATAAAAACAATTGTTCCTGTCCTTAGTAGATACCTCAGATATTTGCGAAAAAATCATAGATGAATCACATTATCCCAAAAGCCTAAAAGTTTCAAAAATTCTGCCAATTTTCAAGGATGGAGATTCAAATGAGCCAGAATTTACAAAATATTTTATTCAGTACCACTTTTTGGCAAAAGTTGTTATATCAAACAAAAAATATCTGCAAGAGGAATCACTTCTGAAAATCTATAATTTATACGTTCAGCCACAGTATCAATACGGAGTTCTAATATATGGCACGGCAAACAAAAGTGTTCTTAAAAGACTGCTACATCAACAAAAGTTCGTAACCAGAATAGTTTTTGGGTTCCCAAAACATAAATAAGTTCGAAGTTATAGAGCACAAAACAAAATTCCATCAAAATTTGAGCTACACGTGTACGAACTTCTGAAAATTTTATCAAAAGTATTCAAAAGAGAACATCCTAGTGAATCTAGTAACTCGTTTGTAACTGACAGATCATTCGACACTGAACGGAGAATCAAAACAATACCTCTCATAGAAAAATTAACACGCAAGAAACGAAAACTAATCTCAGTTAGATTGAGAATACTCTACAATAGCCTATCCACTCTTGACTTTGATATAATAAAAAGTTTGAAAATCTGCAAAGAAAAGACTTTGAAAAAAACTGCTACACCCCTTACTAGACAATTACTTAATTGAGAAAAATTAAGAAATAAATTAACAATTTATTAAGAATTTATCAAGAAATAATTAAGAAAAAAATTAACTTTTTTAAGTTAAAAACATTTATATAGTTGGTGCGTAAATTGCCTTTTTTTCCTGTTCCTCTTGAATGGAAAGAATAAGTAACTTAAGGAATTTCGAATATACAATCTAATTTTGAATAGCTCTGTAACGGTGCTGAAACAAGCTTATTGCCCCCCTAGCATTCGTTCAGTACGATGATTTCTACTCTATTTTGATTTAAATATTCAAAGCTTGAATTTTTGGTACTGAAAACAAATTTAGTGTTATTATTAATTGCTCCAAATGTTTCGTGTCAATCCCATTACCTCCGCTCCAAAACAATATTACCCAGGTTGATGTCCAGACGCAAATTTGCTTCTGATCAGACTTTCCAGACCAAAATTATCTCTGATCAGATTTTCCAGACCGAAATTATCTCTGATCAGACTTTCCAGACCGAAATTATCTCTGATCAGACTATCCAGACTGAATGAGTTCTGATCAGACTTTCCAGACCGAAGGAGTTCTGATCAGACCATCTCCAGACCATGGTCTAGACTCAAATTCAGACCATTGCCCAGACCTTAATCAGACTATGATCAGACCCAATTTCAGACCCAAGTAGCCTCTGATCAGACTCAATCGAGATCATCTCCCCAGCTGACCACTCTGATCAAAAACACTCAAAATCGCCATAGTCAGCCCTCCCGTTCTTTAACCACAACACTTAAATTGTCCACTCTTCTCCCCCTATCGAGTTGAACTCCCCTCTCATCAGCCTTCTTCTCAACCCTAACCCCATCGCTTGACCCCCACCCACAACACACACACTCACACACACACACACACACACACACACAGACAGACACAGACAAACAGACACAGACAAACCGGTTACCCCATAAACGCACACACAAAAATTACACACACGTTGGTTGAGATTTTACTGCAAAATTAGCTATAAAATAAAAGATTTGCGATGAATTTGAATAAAAATATTAGATCTCTGATCAGACCCAAGTGCGCTCGAAGTCGCCTCTGATCAGACCCAATTGCGCTCGAAGTCGCCTCTGATCAGACCCAAGTGCGCTCGAAAAGATTATAATCAGACCCAATTGCGCTCGAAGTCGCCTTTGATCAGACCCAAATGCGCTCGAAATCGCCTCTGATCAGACTAAAGTGCGCTCGAAATGATTATGATCAGACCCAATTGCGCTCGAAGTCGCCTCTGATCAGACCCAAGTGCGCTCGAAGAGGTTATGATCAGAGCCAATTGCGCTCGAATCCGCCTATGATCAGACCCAATTGAGCTCGAAATTGCCTCTGATCAGACCCAAGTGCGCTCGAAATAGTCTGATCAGAGGAAGATTTTACTTATGAAAAATCTTCTAATTTTGCTATAATATATTCATTTCAAAAAAACTGATGTTTGCAGCATTTAATTCATCTAAGGAAAAATTAATTATAAAAGTATTGCTAAAGAAAACGAAACCCAACTGTTGAGAACAAATTTTATTTAGTGTACCTTTTAGTGCATATTTCTGACTCAATGGATGAGTTTAGACAGCTTTCCATAAGAAACATCGTGGTCTCCAGTTGATCAAAGTTTCTTCTGAAGGGGACCGGCCTCTGTTATGGGCTGGACTCCTGTTTTCTGATCAGAGCTATCGGACTTTAGATGAGTCTCTGATCAGAAAGCTTCTTTATGGCTGCCTCTTGGCAGAGCCAACATCTCTCAATAAAAAAAAAACAAAAAAAAATGGAAAAAAATGCGCTCGAAATGGTCCCTGATCAGACCCAATTGCGTTCAAAAACATTTCTGATCAGACCCAAGTGCGCTCGATGAGGTTATTATCAGACCCAATTGCGCTCGAAGTCTCTTCTGATCAGACAAAAGTGCGCTCGAAGAGGTTATGATCAGACCCAATTGCGCTCGAAGTCGCCTCTGATCAGACAAAAGTGCGCTCGAAGAGGTTATGATCAGACCCAACTGCGCTCGAAGTCACCTCTGATCAGACCCAAGTGCGCTCGAATCCGCGTATGATCAGACTTTTCAGACCAAAATGATCTCTGATCAGACCATCTCCAGACCATGGTCCAGACCGTAGTGCGCTCGAAGTTCCGAAAAGACCCTGTAATTTCGGTCTGGGAACACACGGGTGTGCGCTCGACTGGGTCTGATCATAACTCAGTTTGGGTCGGGACCTCAACCTGGGTAATTATGGCGCTTGACCTCAATGCCGAATTTCAATTACTGTAAAAAAATGACAACAACCTCGAAAGCTGTGGATGGGCCGACATTCCATGATGGTAAAATAACTTGAAATCGTTGTGTCTTATTCACGTGAGATATATTCGGTTGGTTTGTTTACAACAGACAAAAATTTTGTTTGCCATAAAGCTGCAAAAAGACTGTCACTTTGTGCCTGTATGTAGCCGTAGTACGCGAGTGACAGGAAGTTAAATGGTCTCCATAGATTTATATGGTTTGAACTTGAAATATTGACACTTTTGTTCATTTTTATATATTTGAAATCCAGGAAATTATTTTAGCCCGTCTCAAAAATCCTTCTATAGCGTTTAAATAAAGGCCCAAAGCAGTAATAAGGTTAACTGTAACTCAAGCCCCCCTGCCTGCAAAAGCAAGAGCGATATAATAGTTTCAACGCTGTACTCAACCGACTAAGAAGACCTAAGTGGTTTCTCTTTTTTCCTGGCTTTCCAAAATTCCAAAAGCATTTAAATTATAGATAAAAACTGAGAAATACGAAGAGAATACAATCATGTCAATTTTCCCCATTATGGGAAAAAACAATAATTTTTTTTAATTTTCACAGACACGAAAGACATTGAGTTCTTGCACTCTTGGCATTTCACGCCAGTCAACTGGCGGGACATTGGTGGCCATCTGTGGCTTTCACCCCGTATCCAATCAAATGTCACCCACTGGGATGACGTCATCAAGTGTTGCACAGCTCTCCACTTCTACTCTTTCATGACCAAAGATCGAAGAGTAACTGGGAATGCACAACGGGAGATATACTCCTATCTGGGACCCAAATTTTGCCCAAAATCTTTTACTAACTTGGAACAATTTTGAACTTTTCCTGCTGCAAAGTTTTATGAGAACCTTTACAAAAGAGTTATTAAAGATAAGAGAATTTTTCGATATTATTGAGCAGTAAATTATGAGTTAAACGTGAGCCGAGCGGCCAAAAGTATACCTGACCCGAAACAGTACTGAACATAATAAAACTGATCATTATCCACGACTAATGTAAAGGTAACTATATGACCAGAAAACAATCATCAATTCAATTTTGATATTTTGATCATTTTGTTCATGTGATTAAGTTAACTTTGTACGACAAAATTCTAAGTTTGCTACAATTCAAATTTTTGACGTTAATGCCCGGACACTAGTGCGAGCACAATTCAGCGCTGAATCTTTACATTCCCATATTAACTCAGAAAATCAGTTCTGAATAAGTACATTTGCAGTCCAATTATAGGTTTTTATGAGCAGGGAAAATTCAGAAAAATTTTTTCAATCATGATTTTGTACTTGACAAATTAAACTTGATTCTTACCATGATCAGACAAAATTCAGGCAGATTTTGAACTTTTCGATTCCAATGTTGTACTCAATTACTATTGTTTTAGTCAATTGACTCGCGAATGCTTATGGAACCACTGAGCGTCGTGATTGCCAATTATCTTTATGCTAATTGAATTCTCAACTCCGAATTGGTTATTCGCGGTGCGAATGGCTCAATCTCAATTGAGCAGGCGTAATTGAAGAGCGATTTATTGAAGTTGAATTGAAACTGAATTACAGCGATGCCAATTGGAGAATGAAAGTTTGAAGTTACAATTTAAGATTAAAAAGGAAATAACATTTTGTTCACGACATGATCATAGAACAGGAAGAACTCAGCAATTCGTTTACATTGTGAACAGACAGTTCCCTGTCTAAAGTATGAACAGACATGAAGTTGCCATAACGTATGATGAACTAAAATAAACTAGCTAACTGAAGCCCCTGCCCCTCAAATGGTAAATCAGAGCTAAATACTGTGATGGATATATGAGGATAATATTCATACCGTATGACATTTCCCCCTGTTGGGATAAATATTAGTACATAAAATTATAAAATTAATACATATTCACCAGTTATATAGATAATAAAATATTAACTTATAGATAAAGTATAGAGTTCAAATTGTTTTTTGAGTTTTACTCTGAATGCGATTGATCCTGGGTTTCGGCTTGCAAAACCGTCGTTTCTCTGGGTAGATTTGGATTGGGGTCAGTAGTCCATCTTTCATTGGGGTTTCGTGGTTACACTTCCCCCAATGAATGCTGTACTTGATTCAAGAATGTCGGCCGAATACCCCTCTGTATTTTGAATTTTTTCAACTATGGATGCGTAGTCTTTTTCTGTCTTTTTAGGGTCCTTTTATTTTTCCTGACTGATGATGTATCCGAATCAGATGTGTCGCTTATTGTCATTTTCCGTTTTTCTTTACGCTGACTTCTGCGTAAAATGGGCGTTGGAATTTTTGGAGAAGCCATTTGAGCCGTGGGTGGTCCAGCTATGTTCGGATTATTTGGGGGTGCTGCCAGTGGCATAGGTGGACTAAAGTGTAAAATTTGTGTTAGTTCGGGTCTGTTAGCGAAAGCATCATCATGCTTCCGGTTGCGTTTGGGGACCCTCATCTTTAATGAACGTGCAACGTTACTGGCTGTTTAAATACAGGATCTGCCCGATGATACGACGCTGATGTCATCTGATTGTTTCTTATTCCGTTTAATCTTTTTGTCTCCGGTGTTTTTTCTGACTAGACCTCTTCTGTGTTCTTTGATCTTTTGTTCAATCGTTTTTTCATAAATTTTCTTTGATATGCGTTCTATATTTTGCCCCAAATCTGTATCACGTTCAGCTTTTGTTCCGAATTTCGCGATATCAGAGTTTTGCACGCGTACTTCCTGTCGGTTAGGTTCTTTAATAACACTCGTAGTTGGGCTTATTTTAAACAGTGCTACCAGGAGCGAGGACTTCATATTAACCATCGGTTTTTCTTCTGGCGTTGATTTTCGTGAATATTTCTAGCTAATTTCACTTGTATACTGCGTTCGCTGCACGGAATTGGTCGGTTCACTCCTTTTGACCATATGAGCCGCGGTTCGCTATCTTTCATTTTATCCTGCTCTTTTTTGGTACGTGCATTCGCAGCGCAAATGACATTCTCGATTTCGGTATCTGAGCATAAGGCCGTGTCTGCCCACTGCTCCTCTGTCAGATGGGATCGGCCTGGTATTGTGTCTTCATCTAAATAATGTTTAATTATTTTGTTGCAACTCAAATTTTTATTGTTAGGTTAAGTGGTGACATTTGAAATTGGTGTGTTACATGTTCTACCAAAATATGCCTCAAATGGTGTAAGTTCTATTTCTTCGTTGTATAATTGCATGTAGTGAATGTTCTAAGTGAATTTTTTTTTCACTTGTGTGTTCATACACAATAATTGGCGTTTACTTGTTTGAATAAGACGTTCTACTAGACCTATTGCTCTGTGATCATTTGCTGGTGCATTTATAGGTATAATATTATTTTCTGTACAAAATGTTTCAAACTTTTTTCCTTTAAAACATCTTGCTTGATCTAATCTTACAGTTCTCGGAACCTCATGGTTATATATATAGTTATTGAGAAATTTAATTACATTTGTACTGGAAGCTTTATTTTCTATTTCTGCTGTAGGGTATTTTGAGTATCTATCTACGCTTGTAATAAAAACTGTTCTATACGCTTTTCAATAAGTATTGGTCCGCCAAAGTCTATTTGCATTTCGTCATTCGGTTTAACACATTTTGGTAAAGGTGACCATTTTCAGTGCGGAATCACCGATTTTAAATTCTTACCAATTTCTGTGCAGGCTTTGCACTCGCTCACTTGCCAGTATATCCCGATAGATATATAACCACTAAATGTTTTGGGCTAATGATAGCATCGCGATGCTTCCAGGATGGGTCGAATGGATGTCTTCGAGCACTGCATCCTTTATCCTCTTGGGTATTCCTTTCACCCAGAGAGATACATCCATGCTTAACACTTATGTCCCGCCAGTACGAGAAGATGTATGGGTTGATTTTGCGTAGTCTATGGGGATTTTTTCGTATAATACAATCGCGAATTTCCTTAAGAATTGCATCCTTCCCGGTGACGATGGCCAGAAGTTTTTTGCTAAAAATTTTGTTGAGTGTTTCTTTGAAACGTATATCGTCTGCCGCGTCGATTAAACTGCCTGGTGGAGTGGTTTCCGTATTCGATGACGTTTTTTTCGATGACGTGTCGATAGTGTAGTGTTGAAGAAGATGACCCGGGCCTTCGTCGGAGTAGATTTATTGGCTTTTGTTTTCGGCATACTGTTGATTGAATGAACAGACTTCATTGAGTTGACTGATTTGACAGAGTTATTTGAAGAGGACTGATTTTCGATTTTGCTTTGGGCAAATAGCGAGTTATTCTTTTGCCGGTGGTATTTCTATTTAAGAATTTGTGTTTTCGCGCTTAATTTAGAGTATTTAGGTGGATTATTTGATTTAATACCATTAATGGGCTTTATTGGGCATAATTGTTCACATTCTTTACCGTTTGACTTTTGCGCTGCTTTTGCAGCAAGTTTGTTAATGGAATGGGAATGATTTATTGTGGAGTTATTTAGTGCAAATTCTGATTTTGTATTTTTAGGACGCATTTGCGATGCGAATGGTATATTTAAATGCTGATTAACTATGGAATTTGAAAGTGTTAATTGCGGCGCGAATGGTAATTTCTTTCTATACTGTAGTGGTTGCTAGGCAACTGGTTTAGTACTAAATTGTGAATTAGTATTTAAGGATATATGCATTTGTTGTGCGATTAAAGGGACTGATTTGGATGAGGGTGAATGTAATTTTAATATGCTGTTAAGTTTTTGTATCGTGTTCTGTTTATTTCTATTTAAGTGTTTCATTGAATTACGAATTTTAGATATTGTTGCTACTACAAAATGTTTGGAATATGTGGAATTTTTTTAGCTTTTGCAAATGGGTTTCGCGATATATAATCCACTAAGCCCATTTTTGCTCCCGGCATGTGTTCAATTGTGAAATTGTATGGAAGTAATCTGTCTATTCATCTAGAAAGTCGGCTATTGTAAGATTTTGATCTGTGTTTTTTTCCAATATGGATAATAAGGCCCGATGATCTGTTATGACAGTGAAGTTTTTTCCATACAGATAGTAATTAAAATAGTCAATCGACCAAACTATTCCCAAAAGTTCTAGTTCGTTAACACTATAACGTTCTTCTGTTGAGCTTAGAAATCGTGACGCAAATGCTATTGATTTCCATCCTTCGGGTGTATTCTGTTCTATTGCTGCTCCCAGTCCTGATTGTGAAGCGTCACATTTTACTCTAACATCTAATTTCGTATTGTAGTGACTATTTTCCCTGCTGCTAGCAATTTTTTCCTTTCTTAAATTAAAGTGTTTAGTATGTTCTTCTGTCCAAATAAATTTTGTGGATTTTTTGAGAAGTGCTCTAAGTGGATGACATAACTGTGCTAGGTGTGGTATGAATTTGCCAATATAATGTACTGATCCGAGAAAAGATCCTAAACATTTTAATGTTGTTAGTGGTGGTTTTGCTAGAATCGCTGCATTTTTGCTTTCCAGTTGTGATTTACCAGTTTAGGTAAAATTATACCCCATCCATTCAATTTATGTTTTTGCAAAGTGACCTTTTTGAACAATAAATCTCAAATTGTCTTCATCTAACTTTTTTAAGCACTTTGTGACATGCTAGATGATCTGTTTCAGTCCCAGTACTAACAATTATGATGTCATCTAAGAAGCAATAGGTGTTTTGTATGCCTATCAGTGTATAGTCCATTGCTTTTTGAAATTCTGCCGGCAAGTCAGTGAGACCGTAGAATCCTATTTTAAATCTATAAGTGCCAGTAGATTCTCCACAAATAATATTAAATTTACAGTGTTTCGCAGTATCATTGTGTAGTTTTAATTGACTACAAGCATATTTGAGATCTAATGTGGAAAAGTAAGCTTTTTGACCGTTTTGATTGTTTGTAAGGAATAGTGGGATTTGTCTATTAGCATTTGGTATTTGTTTTTATGTAGGGCTTTATTTAATACTTTAGAGTCTAATGCCAATTTGATAGATTGGTCTTTCTTAACTGTGATCATGATTGGAGATATGAAATGTTTGTCTGAGCAACGAGATAATTTTTCGATATGGCCTTCATTCTGTAGACGTTCTAATTCTGCCGTAACCCTAGGTTGGAGATTAATGGGAAGGCGCCCACCGTTTTGATGCTTTGCTGTAAACTTTTGATGAAATGTTGATTTCACTACATGTGTCTTTGAGTAGCCAGTTCTTGAGTCTAAATCTGCCCTGATTGTCTCCTTAAACTTACATGTAGAATCAACTATTTTTTTTTAGCTCATTTACCAGTCTCTGGTTGTTGCTCTTGGACATTTGCAAGACCAAGGCTATTGAAGAGATCTCTCCCGATCATGATTTTGTGACCGTCCTCCACAATGTTTAGGCGAGCATCTTTGCATGTCCAGTTATTGTATGACACTGTGGCCTCGCAATGTCCAAGGACTTTGATTGGCTCGTTTGAGAAAGTTTTTAATTCCCTCCTCTCTTTTGTAGTGATTCATTTTGCAGATGGTGAAGTTCGAAGGATTCGATTTGCTAGCGTCTTTGTGATGAGAGTAACTACACTTCCAGAGTCAATCATTGCGTTTACTTGTACTTCGCTAAATTGTATTTTTGCGTTGAGGGGTTCTAGTTGATGAGCTGAATCGCAGGAAATGGCCGCTACATAATTTTCAGAGTCGCTATCATAGTTAGAGTCATAGACTTGCTCATATAACTGTTGGTAGCTAGTTATATAATTAACGGATTCTTCATCATCACTTTTTTCAGCAGTGTTATCAATTTGATTGACTTTTGTTTGTGGAGGTTTGGGCGTCTGTCCTTGTGATCCCAAATCTGTGTCACGTTCAGCTTTTGTTCCGAATTTCGCGATTTCAGAGTTTTGCACGCGTACTTCCTGTCGGTTAGGTTCTTTAATAACACTCGTAGTTGGGCTTATTTTAAACAGTGCTACCAGGAGCGAGGACTTCATATAAACCATCGGTTTTCCTTCTGGCGTTGATTTTCGTGAATATTTCTAGCTAATTTCACTTGTATACTGCGTTCGCTGCACGGAATTGGTCGGTTCTCTCCTTTTGACCATATGAGCCGCGGTTCGCTATCTTTCATTTTATCCTGCTCTTTTTTGGTACGTGCATTCGCAGCGCAAATGACATTCTCGATTTCGGTATCTGAGCACAAGGCCGTGTTTGCCCACTGCTCCTCTGTCAGATGGGATCGGCCTGGTATTGTGTCTTCATCTAAATAATGTTTAATTATTTTGTTGCAACTCAAATTTTTATTGTTAGGTTAAGTGGTGACATTTGAAATTGGTGTGTTGCATGTTCTACCAAAATGTGCCTCAAATGGTGTAAGTTCTATTTCTTCGTTGTATAATTGGATGTAGTGAATGTTCTAAGTGAATTTTTTTTTCACTTGTGTGTTCATACACAATAATTGGCGTTTACTTGTTTGAATAAGACGTTCTACTAGACCTATTGCTCTGTGATCATTTGCTGGTGCATTTATAGGTATAATATTATTTTCTGTACAAAATGTTTCAAACTTTTTTCCTTTAAAACATCTTGCTTGATCTAATCTTACAGTTCTCGGAACCTCATGGTTATATATATAGTTATTGAGAAATTTAATTACATTTGTACTGGAAGCTTTATTTTCTATTTCTGCTGTAGGGTATTTTGAGTATCTATCTACGCTTGTAATAAAAACTGTTCTATACGCTTTTCAATAAGTATTGGTCCGCCAAAGTCTATTTGCATTTCGTCATTCGGTTTAACACATTTTGGTAAAGGTGACCATTTTCAGTGCGGAATCACCGATTTTAAATTCTTACCAATTTCTGTGCAGGCTTTGCACTCGCTCACTTGCCAGTATATCCCGATAGATATATAACCACTAAATGTTTTGGGCTAATGATAGCATCGCGATGCTTCCAGGATGGGTCGAATGGATGTCTTCGAGCACTGCATCCTTTATCCTCTTGGGTATTCCTTTCACCCAGAGAGATACATCCATGCTTAACACTTATGTCCCGCCAGTACGAGAAGATGTATGGGTTGATTTTGCGTAGTCTATGGGGATTTTTTCGTATAATACAATCGCGAATTTCCTTAAGAATTGCATCCTTCCCGGTGACGATGGCCAGAAGTTTTTTGCTAAAAATTTTGTTGAGTGTTTCTTTGAAACGTATATCGTCTGCCGCGTCGATTAAACTGCCTGGTGGAGTGGTTTCCGTATTCGATGACGTTTTTTTCGATGACGTGTCGATAGTGTAGTGTTGAAGAAGATGACCCGGGCCTTCGTCGGAGTAGATTTATTGGCTTTTGTTTTCGGCATACTGTTGATTGAATGAACAGACTTCATTGAGTTGACTGATTTGACAGAGTTATTTGAAGAGGACTGATTTTCGATTTTGTTTTGGGCAAATAGCGAGTTATTCTTTTGCCGGTGGTATTTCTATTTAAGAATTTGTGTTTTCGCGCTTAATTTAGAGTATTTAGGTGGATTTTTTGATTTAATACCATTAATGGGCTTTATTGGGCATAATTGTTCACATTCTCTACCGTTTGACTTTTGCACTGCTTTTGCAGCAACTTTGTTAATGGAATGTGAATTATTTGTTGTAAAGTTATTTAGTGCAAACGCTGATTTTGTACTTTGAAGAGGCATTTGCGATGCGAATGGTATATTTGAATGCTGATTAACTATGGAACTTGAAAGAGTTAATTGCGGCGCGAAATTTAATTTCTCCCTATACTGTAGTGATTGTGAGGCAACTGGTTTAGTAATAAATTTTGAATTAGTTTTTAATGTTTTATGTATTTGTGGTGCGATTAACGGGTTTGATTTAGATGATGGTGAATGTAACTTTAATATGCTACTACATTTTTGTATCGTGTTCTGTTTATTTCTATGTAAGTGTTTCATTGAATTACGAATATTAGATATTGTTGCTACTACGAACTGTTCGTCATACTTGGAAACTTTTTTAGCTTTTGCGAATGGGTTTTGCGATATATACTCCACTAAGCCCATTTTTGCTCGCGGCATGTGTTCAATTGTGAATTTGTATGGAAGTAATCTGTCTATTCATATAGAAAGTCGGCTATTGTAAGATTTGTTTGACCTGTGTTCTTTTAATATGGATAATAATGCCAAATGATTTGTTATGACAGTGAAGTTTTTTCCATACAGATAGTAATTATAATAATCAATCGACCAAACTATTCCCAATAGTTCTAGTTCGTTAACACTATAACGTTCTTCTGTTGAGTTTAGAAATCGTGACGCGAATGCTATTGATTTCCATCCTTCGGGTGTATTCTGTTCTATTGCTGCTCCCAGTCCTGATTGTGAAGCGTCACATTTAACTCTAACATCTAATTTCGTATTGTAGTGACTATTTTCCGTGCTGATAGCAATTTTTTCTTTTCTTAAATTAAAGTGTTTAGTATGTTCTTCTGTCCAAATAACTTTTGTGGATTTTTTGAGAAGTGCTCTAAGTGGATGACATAACTGTGCTAGGTGTGGTATGAATTTGCCAATATAATGTACTGATCCGAGAAAAGATCCTAAACATTTTAATGTTGTTAGTGGTGGTATTGCTAGAATCGCTGCATTTTTGCTTTTAAGTTGTGATATACCAGTTAAGGTAAATTTATACCCCATCCATTCAATTTCTGTTTTTGCAAAGCGACCTTTTTGAACATTAAATCTCAAATTGTCTTCATCTAATTTTCTTAAGCACTTTGTGACATATGCTAGATGATCTGTTTCAGTCCCAGTACTAACAATTATGATGTCATCTAAGAAGCAATAGGTGTTTTGTAGGTGTCCTATCAGTGTATAGTCCATTACTTTTTGAAATTCTGCCGGCAAGTCAGTGAGACCGTAGAATCCTATTTCAAATCTATAGGTGCCAGTAGATTCTCCACAAATAATTTTAAATAGACAGTGTTTCGCAGTATAATTGTGTAGTTTTAATTGACTATAAGCATATTTGAGATCTAATGTGGAAAAGTATGCTTTTTGACCGTTTTGATTGTTTGTAAGGAATAGTGAGATTGTGTCTATCAGCAGGTCAATGTTAGGCATTTGGTATTTGTCTTTATGTAAGGCTTTATTTAATACTTTAGAGTCTAATGCAAATTTGATAGATTGGTCTTTCTTAACTGTGACCACGATTGGAGATATGAAATGTTTGCCTGAGCAACTAGATAATTTTTCGATATGGCCTTCATTCTGTAGACGTTCTAATTCCGCCGTAACCCTAGGTTGGAGATTGATGGGAAGGCGCCGTTCTTTTTGATGCTTTGCTGCAAACTTTTGATGAAATTTTGATTTCGCTACATGTGTCTTTGAGAGGCCAATTCTGGAGACTAAATCTGCCCTGATTGTCTCTTTAAACTTACATGTAGAATTAATAATTTTTTTAGCTCATTTACCAGTCTCTGGTTGTTGCTCTTGGACATTTGCAAGACCAAGGCTATTGAAGAGATCTCTCCCGATCATGATTTTGTGACCGTCCTCCACAATTTTTAGTCGAGCTTCTTTGCATGTCCAGTTATTGTATGACACTGTGGCCTCGCGATGTCCAAGGACTTTGATTGGCTCGTTTGAGAAAGTTTTTAATTCCCTCCTCTCTTTTATATTGATCCGTTTTGCAGATGGTGAAGTTCGAAGGATTCGATTTGCTAGCGTCTTTCTGATGAGAGTAACTACACTTCCAGAGTCAATCATTGCGTTTACTTGTACTTCGCCAAATTGTATTTTTGCGTTGAGGGGTTCTAGTTGATGAGCAGAATCGCAGGAAATGGCCGCTACATAATTTTCAGAGTCGCTATCATAGTTAGAGTCATAGAATTGCTCATATAACTGTTGGCATCTAGTTATATAATTAACGGATTGTTCATCATCACATTTTTCAAACCTAAAATTCGACCTTCTGTTTTTTGCAAGAGTAGAAGACAAAGCGGTCGTACGTGATGTTTCTAACTTTAGTGAAAGAGTCCTCCATTGCTTGCCATAATTATTTAAATGGTTGTTTTTCTTTTTGGAAATGGGGATCTTTGCTTTTGAAATACGTCGTCCCTCAGTGTCAATGCTCAAGTATAGTAGTGATATTGATTTTTTTCACAAATCCCCCATTGTTTATCTCCACACAAGATACCAGTTTCATCGATCTGTTTGCAACGATTTTGCCAATTTACCTTGAACTGTTGATTGCGGATCTTTCGATCCCTTTCAGTTGCTTGCGTGTGGCTCTCTACTGGTTCCTGGTAAGTCGGCTCGGGTGGGTATGTTATAGTGACTGGTGGGTCATTCAAAGGATGTTCAAGCTGAATTCTTTCTTTTATTAGCAGTGCTAGCTTACACTGTTGTGTCCATTTAACCCACGTTAGCGGTGGAGTGACAGTAGGCTTTTCCCAGAAGGCGTCGACGTGAAGAGGCGTATTTTTGCATTCAACTGCTGACTGCGCCATGTTGTACTCAATTACTATTGTTTTAGTCAATTGAGTCGCGATTGCTTATCGAACCACTGAGCTAGGGCAATTGCGTCGCGATTGCCAATTATCTTTATGCTAATTGAATTCTCAACTCGGAATTGATTATTCGCGGTGCGAATGGCTCAATCTCAATTGAGCAGGCGTAATTGAAGAGCGATTTATTGAAGTTGAATTGAAACTTAATTACAGCGATGCCAATCGGAGAATGAAAATTTTAAGTTACAATTTAAGATTAAAAAGGAAATAACATTTCGTTCACGACATGATCATAGAACAGGAAGAACTCAGCAATTCGTTTACATTGTGAACAGACAGTTCCCTGTCTAAAGTATGAACAAATCTGAAGTTGCCATAACGTATGATGAACTAAATTAAACTAGCTAACTGAAGCACGTGCCCTTCAAATGGTAAATAAGAACTAAATACGGTGATGGATATATGAAGATAATGTCCATTCCGCATGACATTCACCAAAAAAATCGACCATGACGAAATTGCATGCAAAAGTCCCGCCGCAGGCCTTAAGGACACGTTACTGCAACTACAACTAACTACCACCACAACCACCAACACCACCACCCTGTGTTGAGAGGAGAGACACTCACCGAAAAGTTAGGAAGAATTAGTGGTCAAAAACCCAGGCTAGTATGAGAGAGACAGATAGAGGGAAAGACAGGAAAGAGAAATGCTGGATCAAATATGGTTGTGACTTTATTATTATGTTTTGTATGGATGGTTGGTGCACAACAGTACACAAGGGATTAAGAGGGTGGGTGGTGGAGGGGTAGGGGGTAGGGTGGTGGTGGGGTTGAGCGATTGTGATTATTGCGAGTGAGTGAGTGAGTGAATGAATGAATGAATTAATTAATTAATTAATGATTTAAAACTGCTATGAGTTGCTGAGTGATTCAGGACTCAGTGGTCCGAACAGGAATTCATCACCCCCCCCCCCCCCGAACTGGAAATGGCACTCAACTGCAACTGACACTCAACAGGATCTTCTTTCCCCACTTTCATAGCCGTTTTTTCATTTTTGAAACTCGCAAAAAATGAACTAGGCAGTGGTGCCTCTGTGAACGGCGAAGACGGCGATGATGCCCCCCACAGATAGGGAAATCGAAACGGCTCGTTTTGAAAAGAAAACAACATAGATGGGAGGGGAGAGAAGGGGTGTTGGATCTGTGACACGGGGGGGGGGGGAAGGGGTGTTGGATCTTTGACACGGGGTGGGGGATTTGTGGCACGAGGGGGGTTTTGAATCTCCGCCGACCCCTGACCCGTTCTGCTGATTCTTGATTTTAAGTATTTGCAGGAAGAAAAGTTTGCACGATTCGCAGGTGTAAGATTCGGAAGTGTTTTTCAGAAGCACGAACGCTACACACTGCAGATTCCTTCTGTGGGTCCCAGGGACGGTTTCTGTCTATAAATCAGCCCTGGGCAACAACCCAGAGAACAGAATCTGTTTACTTCTTTGACGCCCTGTTACGTTTTACAGGATTATCCTGTTTCGAAACAAATAATTTGAACAATGGTTTTTCAGATTGAAGTGTTTTCAAAAACAGCTTGATAGCTATTTAGTCGAAGTTATGGCATCACCATTATTTCGACAAGTTCAAATTGTTAATCGATCGTGGACCAACACCAACAGCGACGAAAATATGCCACCTATCAACGCAACTTTCTCGCACCGATTGGCAATCAAAATTTTGCGCATTTTTTACGTACAGAAGCATAACTGCAGCAAGTGTAGACAACATTGCACTAGAGAAACTTTACTAACTTTCAAGACGATCAAAATTTAACCCAATTCTTAATATAGATAAGTTGTCTCAAAATTTTATCATTGTTGTGTGCGTGCGTGTTTGTGCGCGTGCGTGTTTGTGCGCGTGCGTGTTGAGATTGTGTGTGTGTGTGTGTGTAAGTGCGTGTGTGTGTACATGTATGCGTGTGTGTGTGTGTGTGTGTGTGTGTGTGTGTGTGTGTGTGTGTGTGTGTGTGTGTGTGCGTGTGTAAGTGTATGCGTGTTTGTGCATGTGCGTGTATTTTTGTGTGTATGTTTAATAGCCGCGAAGCGTTTTTAATAGCCGCACAGCGATAGCTGGGGCTATTAATGCCCTTCTCTTGGATTTTTATTTCGTAGTCGCGATTTTTGTTACGATATACCATATGACGTCACAACCACTTCAAATCTGCTTTTTGTTCATTCGTTCATGCAATTTCATCGGAGGTGTGTGCGTGACGTCATTTTTCGTTCTTAGTGGAGCGAATTTTTTGTTCATTCGCATGATTAAAATTTTGGTCACACTTGACTTACCTAACTCTCAAAAATGACTTCCTCACGTTGAAACTGACTTTTATTTACTTTATTTCAGAGAGATAAGGTCAAATGAACGTGTGTCACTCTAAATGAAGGTTATTTGAGAGAAGCTAACAGAGGCAGCAGAAACTTATACAGATTTTTAAACAAAATATAACATATCAGCCTTCAATGGAAAGACGAATTTTTTGGTCTGTCTCTTTTACTGTTTTTTTGAGACTGCAGATCTACGAAGTTTTTGCGGCTATTTTCCGGCAGTCTGCCGGCTATGTTATTAAATTTCTCTTTAGCGAAATTTGTAGCATTTAAATTGATTCTGTGGTCTTTTGTAATCTGACCTTTTTGGTTTTCATCGTCAAAAACAGGTAAAACCGGGAGAGCATTAGGTGGCTAAGCATTACCAGTCTATAAGTTTTCGATTCACCGAAACTGTTTGCAGGACACAATTTCATGTTGTGAACGGCGGTTGTTATTTGATAGCAATTGTACTACTAACGTGGCTGACTTGGTGTTTAAATGGACAAAACATTTGTCATATTACATGGTGTACTGTATATAACCCCCTCAGTTCAAATTTCTTATAATGGTTACAAAATATAAAAAACTTTCCAACCTAGATGTCATTCTGCTCGCTGATGACACAGCTGTTACTGCAACAGGACTTTATGACTCAGGATGAGCACAACCTTTGGCTAGCCGCAAAAAAACTAGTTGTTAAAGAAGATAAAAATAATCAACTGAACTCGATGTATAATTGGACTCGAAATCATTGTTCGGTAAACATGTAGATGGTCATAGCTCTCGGCTTGCTTGACAAACCGGTATAATATCTAAACTGCTGTATTAAGTTTCGAGAGCTCAGCTCATTAACTTCTATAAAGCATATTTAAACGCCCTTTTACAGTATGGTGTACCTGTGTACGGAAGCTTTATCTTCACGACATTGAAACCTCTCAACATCCTGCAGAAAAAATATTGAGGCTCATTTATTTCCGGGACAGAAAGACAAACGTGGATGATTTTTTCGAGCGGAACAAAAGGAAACTGTCTATGGATTAAATTTATACGATTTGCTTAAATTTGCTGAAAAAGCACTGAGCATGCATAGTGATAGTAAATTGAATAGTTTTTTTTCGATCATCACAACGAAGTAAGACGCACAATAAATACCCAGATTAATTTACCGAAAAAAGCATTCGTCAAAAAAGCCTTCTAGCTGCGCTCAGTTTATTTCCGTTGCGACAAATATATTAATAGTCTCCGCAAAAGTGGAATGAATGACAAAAACTTTAAAATTTGAAACCGAAGGAAATCACGGGTTTTTATCATAAACTGAGAGATTCGGTTCTCTTGGATAACGCGTGCTTGGTGAATTCGATTATTAATTGAAATTTTTCAGTTTTTTAGGCTTGGATCTATTCCAGGGTATAAAATGCACTAAGATATCATGTGAATTTTTGCTACAATGAACAGATCAAAATATTTTAGCGGTCTTTGCTTTGCGAGGGCCGCATCCTCAAAAAAATTCATCAAATTGAATTTTTTCTCAAAACTGAAGGAGTTAGGGAACTTAGAAAATTTTAGCTTATTTTTAGAAAAAAAAACGATCACTTTTTGTCACAAATTGCTTTATACTTAGCTCGGGTAGGAACCTGGAGGGCAGCATTGCCCCGTCCTCCTGTCTTCTCTGAGATAATCTGTTAAATATTTAAGTATAAGATTTCTTTAAAATTTGTTAATTTTATGGAGAAATAAATTCTTTCTTTCTTTCTAGGTGATCTTTCAGACAATTGTTTTGTGTGTTTTTTTCATCTTTCTATTTCCAAAACGTTAATTTGCTTCATTGATTTTTTTCAAAGCCAGGTAAAAATAAGACAATCGTCTTTACTGAACAGTAAGTACTGCTGAATAAGGAGGTCTAAAAAAGGAAAGAGTACGCTCTGCCAAGCTGTCTTGTTTATAAATTATGGATTAAATTTTAATAAGGCAAAAGTTGCTGAAACAAAAATACCTTGTATACTAACCGTTTTAAATGCTATTCGAATTCTGAAAAATATTTGTATCTGCGAAGAAGTTTCAACTCGTTATACAAATATAATGTTAATTTCTAAAGATGAATACAAAACCGAAGCAGACCGCTACAAAATTTGATAGCATTGCAACATTAACCAATAAAATAGTATCTATTCGACTAGTTTTTGTAAAGTCTCAATACATTCATGCAGGTATAATTTACTCCATTTTATATTAAAAGTTATACTTTCCAGTGACAATGGATAATAAAAGCCGTCATTTAAGTCTTCTAAAGTTGAAGCTGCGTATAAAAGTTCATGCAAACTGCTGCTACTGTCAAAATTTGAGAAAACAGAAACTAAAAGTTCTCCAAAAAGGTCAATTCCAGCGTATGCCGTTTGAAATTGCTTCCAGTTCGTTTTTATGATGTCCCAAACAGTCATAGCTGCCGGGAGGTTATTCCGACATGCTAGAAACATGGACGTTAAGATTCTGGGACCGTCCAGGCGAATCTCATCGTTTGTGAAGTAACGCTCGTTGAAAACTCGACGGATCAAATTTGGGTCTTTATTGAACCAAGGTTGATTTAACATCAACTCATCTCGTTTCGTAGCTGTTCTGTTGTACAAAAATTCCCACTCTTCCAAGGTTCCGTGGTAAGATACCGTTGGGAATAAAGTATCTTTGATGTAGGGGTGAATTTTGAGGATGTCACCTCCGCTAGACAAACTTTCTTTCCATTTTTGGAAAAGTGAGAAACAGTCTTGGAGACATTGTTCATGTCCAGCGAAGCAGAGGGTTTTCAACATGTAGGCGTTGAAGTCATCTGGTCGGTTGGTGTCTGACGTCCAAGTTTTCATGTCAAAGCCAGGATACATCCGACTGAAAATATAGAAATAGAAACCCGTACCAAAATTGCAAAACTAACTCGTACCTAACTCTCAGCCGAATTCAGTACTGAGTCAATGTCTAATTCAGGTCACATTTTGCACTGAATTTGTCTGATTCAGAGCTAATTCAGTGATGCGTTCTGAATTATCTTCTGATTTAGACGAATGCAGTACACTTTCCCTGAATTTTGCTCTGATTCAGAGAAATTCGGAAATCACTTCACAGTTGGTTCTGAGATCGTTCTGAATCATTACTAAAACTTGAAATTTCTCTGAAATTGTTCTGAATCAGTACTGATTGTCACTGAACTTTAAGTACCGGAAATCAGTACTTGACAATTGCAAATGCAAGTCTTATTTGACGTGAATAACTTCTGATTAAAGTGGAAATCAGAATGGATTTATAATATAGGATTTATACAAGAAACAAGTTGCGATTTACACTCGAGTTCGGTACGGGCATAATAGTGTCTTTGAGACATTAAAAAATATTAATTATTATAAACCTATTTTGCATGGGTTAAGTTCAGATGAAGTCTCTTAACTTTATTAGCCCTATTCATTTTTGATCAGCACTTACCCGGGTCGTCGCTTTCTTTCTTCCATACAAGGATCATACATGATGTCATACAAATCAAAACTTATTTAATAATATTAATTATAAATAATTATGGTTCCTGCATAATCGCAGCGGAACAGCATTAGGCCACAGCGGCCTGTTCTCAGCTGTCTTTTATCTTATTGTTCCGCACATTTCAGACTGATCTTTTTTATGAGCGGAATTGCTCTTTTTTGGTGACTACTATTGTTGAAAATATTAAATAGACGGCAGTTATATCGTAACAAGTAAACAATTCGTTTGCAGCTCCCGTCTTTGAGCTTTCACAAATTGTTGGAGTAAAAAGATTTCACGAATCTTGATTAGAATCCTTAACACCAGAAATTTGGGATATAAAAATGCTCCCTAGTTATAATCACTTTAAAATTTTTAGACTCATATTTGAGAACTCTGGTTCATAGTAAAAATTCAATATTTGAATTTTACAATGCCCATTATCAATTTTTTTTGCTGAAAAAAAGGATTTTTTGAAGTAAATTTCAAGTGCTAAAACTTATGTGTGATGAAAACAAGATCAACGAATTTTTCTTTCAAATGGCACATGATCTGTTACTGGGGTGCATAACTTAGTGGGGTACAAACAGAAACATTCCAACATATCAACAAAAGTTGAACTTATTAAAAACAAAATGAGTTCCTATCAATCCAGGCTATCAATTCAAGTTCCTTCAAACCACTAAAATCGAGGAAAAAACTGGTATGAGTCATTTTGACAACTATTATCGGGATTGCTGAGCTTTCTCTTGAAACGACAGATTGTCTAGCAAAACCTTTTTTTTTATTAAATTGCTATCATTGAACTTTGCTAACAACACCATAAAATGTTCATCCGCCGGAAACCTCTTCCTTACAAAAAAAGTAGGTCTCATAAATGAAGCACCGAACAGTTTTAAATAAATCTTGCAAAGCAGTCTTGCATCTTCATAAACTTTATAAACACATTTTTATGTCCTTGCATAAACATTGCCATGATATGTCATCGAAAATAGACATAAGAACTCGGCTGCAACGGAATTGTGGCGTGGCCTATCGTGTACACGATTCTGCTCTTTAATATTTAGCATCATTATAACATCATTATTAGAATTGGGAAAACTCCCTGTATTTTTTTTAGTTAGAGTGACTAAACATAAACCGACAAATGTCCGAAGAATTGCTCTTGAACGACAGGCGAGGCAATTTAATTCAGGGTCTGTAGCCTAAATCAATTTTTCTTTTTGGGTGCAAAAAACTTGTCCCCCAACGGGATTCGAACCATTTATAACCTACCCTTCCATAGCCACCATCACTCACCACTGCGCTATTCCTCACTTATTTTGGCTATACTGCCACCGATTATATATTAGCAACAAGCTTTACTTCGGAGCGAGAGCAATAGAGATCACTCAAAAATGATGAACGAAAGCCTAAAAAAGTCACTTGAGAAGTCATAGAATGTTCTAGAAGAAAAGCGCAAAATTGTCAAGCAAAAAGTTTGCATAAAAAAGACCAACACGTTTACAATAATTGCTATGAACTTCGTTCAAAAGCAGTTAATCAGATTATTTTGGTAGCTCAACATATGTCACTTTATAAAATTAAAGTAAACAAGAAAGTCTTTTTTTTTATAAAGAAATGACTTTAAACATTTGAGAATCTATACGAAAGCAGCTTAAAATGTTCCATTGAACAGAAAGATAGGACTATTTATGTCTTTCCTTTTAATTATAAAAATAAACAGCTTAGCATGAATTATCCTTATGTTTTTTCAAATGATCCTAAATTAATTGAATGATCTGAATAAGTATCTATATAATTAAATTTGGGTTATATTTGTGCAAAAATTACCTGTTCGACAAAAAATTCATTATTTTTGTATTTGACTGGACATCCTCTGAACTTCATAAAAATTACACTATGTGATTGGAAAGAGAATATTAAAGAGATTTGCCCTCGTTTAATTGGAAAAATTAAATAGCACTATTTATAGTTTTTGTTTATTTTATAACACTGACCCTAGGTGTTTAATAATGAACACATCAGCCAAATGTCCATATCCGTGTCTCTTCAGCCTGTAGAACACGTCAGTCAGTCCATAGTTAACATCCAGTGCCATCTCAACCGCTCCTTGACTCTCTTCTATCATTAGAACCGAAGACGCAAATTCCAGAGCCACCCTGAAAAGTTAAAAAAAAAACTGAAAAATAAAATTTGTCGCCAAAATCTCTTTTTCGGAAACTCTTTCCTCATCTCGGCCGGATTATCCATCAATCGAATAATCTGGTGTAAAAATGCTTTAGGATTATGAATGAATTCAATTTGTCTATTGACTAAAAATTTCTTTTCATTCATTTCATGCATCATTTCTAGTTTTGTGACTTTTCGTAAAAGTTTTGTGGTCATTTTATCATTACCTGCCTCTAATATAGGACGATACGTTATAAACAATATTTTTTTAGATATACTTTGTTTATATATTTGCACTGTGGTCTGTAGATTTAAATTACTATCTATAGAGCTTTAATCGCTTACTTATATGAGACGAGTCCGATCTTTGCTGAAGAGATGGCATCCAGGACGAGGTTTCCTCTGTCCATATATGGCAAGTGGAGGTCATAGTCCTCCACATTGGTGTATCTACTCCTCGTAGAGGCACCCCATGCTATCGAGTCTGCAAACTCCTGTCAATTCAGCACATTCATGAAACAAGTCAATGCAGGACGTCAATAATAGCATAAAAAAGCTTTGTTTATAATTTTGAGGTAAAAATTTGAGGGATGGGTTTAGATTTCGAGATTCCTCTATCCGACCCTGGGTCGAGCGAGGGGTTGAGCGATGCCCCCCCCCCATCTTAGTAGTCGTATAATTCATAGCCCCCGTAAAAGTAAGATAACGGGGGGGGGGGGTAAAATTTCCTGGAGAAAGACATAACAGAAAAAATTCGAGCACGTGTATTTGCAGTGAGTTATTTAAAATACGGCCCGTTTCATTGCAATAGTATGCAAGAATTTTGAGCTGAATAATTTTAAAAAAAAACAGAAATTAGTTTGCAGCACATATTTATCTCATGAGTTTCGGAGAAATCCTAAAGCTACGATTTAATCAATCGCATATCGTCATTTTTCTTCATTGAGTTTGAAAGTTTTCTTTCGTTCGTTTTCATTATAAGTTTTTATTGCAGTGGCTCAAATGTTGTTATCACTGTCTAGACTCGATGCCCGTCTTGCCAGATCATTGAGAAAAGAGAAGAAACTTTTCCTACCAGAGTAGCGTCCAAAATTTAAATTTGTCAAAAAATTGACAAAATTTTATGTAATTTTTTTTTCTATCTTTTTATACACAACCTTTAGAGCATTCTGATTTGCGTAGAATACTCTGTACAAGCCCGTGGCATTCGTGTTAAACTTGATCCAGTCTGGTTTGGCACGCTCCAATGGTATCACAGCTGATTCCTTGTCCAGGAGGAAAGTGCGGAAAGTTCCAGCTTGGTCATTAGGAAAAGAGTATCTGAAATTTTGAATATTTATCACTGTTTATGCTCAATATTGCATGTTTTCTATACAAATAACTATAAAAAAGAATCTGCTTTGATTAATTGAGAAATTCAAAGTGGGTTTAAATCCTCTGTTCGGTAAGAAAAAATTATGAGTATCAAAAGAAGAAGTAAGTAAACTATTGACCCGCGTTGACCTTTCCTGGCAACCATTAGCAAGACTGTAGATATTTATGGTCTTGGATATGGTTGACAAAAAATCAAAAAAACTTAAACCAACTGAATTTGCTTTTTCAAAGGCTTAATGTAGTCAGGAGATGTTAGTTTAACAGTTCTCCATTTTCTTTTTGTATTTTATGAGTTTGAGTTTCACGGTCTTACATGGCACCATGAATATTTATGGTCTTGGATATGGTTCCCAAGACCCCATGAAATTGAATTTTTCTTCAAGTGTCTTGATGAGTTTTTCTCCTCCCGACTACAATGCATGTGTGTTTTAAGAGCTTTTTGAGGATTTTGAGGATTTTTGATTTTTTTTCCATGGTGAGGTATATTGTTGCCAAGTTACTATAAACTCCATATATGGCTTGGATAGGGTTGCCAAGAAAGGTTTATGGTGGTCAACCTTCTATCATTTTACCCCTCTATCATTTCAGCCCGCCAATTAGCAGTCGACATTAAAGGCTTATTTTGTCATAATTAAGTGGATAAATTAATCCCACGTTCGGTTGTATAGTTTCATATCAAGTCCCACGGGCCGCTATTTTGTATAAAGATTAAAATCGGGGTGAAATGATAAAAGAGTTAAAAGATAGAGGGGTTAAAAAATACAGGGGTGAGTAAATCGGGGTTAAATGATAGGGGGCTAAATGAATAGGGGCGAAAAAGTGGGACACCTTCAAAATAACAACGCCAGCCAACGTTAAAAGCAAATCACGCTAAGACACAGCTGAACACAAAAATTATACTTTTTTAAGCCTCAGTGTCCATGTTTAAGCAGTAAAAAGCATTTATAAAATGGATAATACCTTAAATCTTTTATTAATTTGATATTAATTTAATCAAAATTAATGTAAACTATCATTAAATTAGCAAAATAGCACTTTTTTCTCTAAAACGTTTTTCTTCTATCTTTAATTTAATAAATTAATTATCAAAAAAATAAAACATGTGCAAAATAGGAAAAGACCCGTGTTCTCTTACGTCAGAGGTATGGACCAGTGAGAAGGAGAATGGTGACCATGTCCACCGTGTTGACTGGTTTTTCCATCCAGTTCACTGTGGCTACTGGGTTTGGATGAAGGTGACTTTCTGGGACAGAGGTAGCAGTATGCACTTTGATTGAGGTAGATGTTGTGCTCGTCAAAGTACACTGTCACTATCGGGATGTGTTTCATGTTTATCTAAACAGGCTCAGAGTTCAAAGCCCGAAAAAAATGTTCTAAAGGATCTGTTCCGTTCCCCCCCCCCCCCAACGTAATGGGGGGTGCAAACGGAAACGGTCCCACAAAATATGTGGGCACAACCAATGTATATTTATCATTTATATTTATCATTTATTCCTTTGCATGACCGAGCCTTTCCAATTCTTGAAATCGTGTTATGCTTATGCTTTCTTTATTCGTCTTTAATTTCTTAAAATTCCTGGGGAAGGAGTAAAATCTTCCTGGGGGGGGGGTACTGTGTGGTATATCGGATCTATTCTTTCACCCCCCCCCCCCCCCCCCCACCGCATTTTTACATTCACCAAGTGCACCTGCCCGCTATTTTTTACCAACTGAAACTGTTAAATATTTGCGCAAAATTTGTAAGTTCGGGTGTGGTTGAATAAAAACACTGGCTGGTCTCAGAATAGATCCGAAAATTTTGCAGGACTTATGAAAAACGCCTAAATTTTAAGCGCCTTCTATATCAACGCCACCCTTGTCCAGAAGGTTAATGTATAAAAACCAGCAATATTCCTGCAGTTTCTTACGAGGCCATCCATCGCCTTGTAATATTTTCTTCCAAGAACAGTTCTTACAAGTTAACCTTTTGACTAACAAAGCTCTTAATAGTTTACCATTTCACTTACAAAGTAAATAAAGATGAAACCTTTGGCCTAAAACTTATGTTTAAACAAAAGTTCATAGAACAAAAACTACTTAGAACATAATTACTCCGCTTATAAGAAAAAAACTTGTAGGAAAAAAATCATCAGTTAACTGATATGAAAAAAATGGTATACAAGGGATGTAAGCTAATTTATTTAGTTTGAGATAAATGCTTGACAACTGAAACTTCAATCAAAGTCAAAAATTGCATAGACATTAAAAACATTTTAAAATTGTATAAACTTTAAAAACTTTTCTTCAAAATTCAGTTGCGCTAATGAAATTTTTACTGCGGCAACATTTTTAGCCATGAAATTTAAATGAAAAAAAGCATTGAGATCTAGCATTCATTAACTGATTTGAAAAATGACCACTTGAGAAAAAATTGAAAAAAAAAAAAATTTTATCAGTTTAAGTCCCATTGTGTTTTGTTATACAAACTGAGTAAATAGTTTTCATGCGCTATGTGAAATAATTGATGATTGAATGAGACAGATATAGATGAGATTGACCGGAACAAAACTGACTAGTCATCGACGCGAACGATCATAAAAATTTCAATTTTTAAACGCTCCTTAAACCTTGGAGAAGTTAGCAAAAAATCTGGCAAAGGTCTCCAACTTATCTGTAATATCCAACACAAATCCACAGTATTTTTGAAGAGAAGTGAATATATTCCAGACGAAGTGCTAGACAAAAAATCAATTGAAATAGGGCTACCAGAGCCCAATCTGTGAAACAAGAATTAATTTTAAGAAATCGTGTTTGTGAAATACACAACAATTCACGGGACGAAAATAAAAACATACCCAGCAGATTGCCGGAAAATAGCCGCCGTTGATTCCCATAACTCTATTGGGACTGAAAGAAAAGAAAATATTAACAAAAATTGATTTTTGTATTAAAAAAATTTTTAAGTGCGATTCATTTTGATGTCATTTCGTAATTGAACGTACTCCTGTCTCTCCTCAGTGAGAGTCTAGAGGGTCTAGTATCAATACCAATAAACATTATAGATAGTAACTAAAACTTATGAGAACAAAGTTCTAGTACCGGGCATCTAAAAATGGGCTTTGTGGGTTTATCCCGTTTCTATTTCTGACTTTGATTCTTTTATACTGACTCTCTTCATTTTGAATTGCTTTGCTGAGCAGCTGCTCCGTAAAAGGAGTTTAAGCGAAACAACAAAAGAGTGAAACTAGCCTAGAGAAGTCAAAAAGGTTTCACGCAAAATGTCGAAAAAGCGGCAAAATGGGTAAAGCGAAAAAAAGCTCGACGAAGTAGAAAAAACATAGCAGGACAAGTCCTGAAATACAATTCAAAGAACTGAACAAAAAGCTTCGAAATATTCTGCCTGACCAGCAGATCAATTGAACAATGCCAAATAAAACACAAACGAAATCATCTAAAAAAATCAAGAAACTAAAACAATCAAACTAAACGAATATCTCCTCATTGATAGAACTCTTGAAGCTTTTACCCCTCAGGCAAAATTTGATCCCTTTAAATAAACTCTTTTCAAAAATATGTTGGAAACCATTTTTTTTCTGAAATCGGTCCAGTATTATCTCTGCAAGATCTGAAAAAATTCATTGGCATTTGAAGATCGATTAACTCGAAAATGACCAAAATTTAAAAAAAAACCGCAATTAATTGTAAATTTTAATGAAATGTTGCTAAAAAAGTAAAATTAATATCTTCAGAATCATTTTTGTGTCTCTAGATAATATCCAGTGACCCAATCCCAAGCCTTAAAAAATTCATCGGCTCAAAGATCGGAAGGCAATAATTTTTAGAAAAAATTTCTGATTACAATTTGAAATTCGTTCTATTAAAATGTTAAAGACCATTCAATTGCCCCTGAGTAATTATTTAGTAACATACTATCAAGCCCTGAATTAGGTTTTTTGGCTACTGAGGCAAGAAAAACTGAAGAAGAGACAAATGTTTTGAAAAATGAAAAAATTGCAAATTTAATCAAAAAATTTTCAAAATTCAAAATGTTAAGTTGTTGAAAAAAAGTCCATTGAAACCAAGATCCATGCAATAGATTTTTTTCAGACCATGGAATAGGTTTTTGGCACTTGATAAAGAACAAATATCAAAAATTGACAAAAACTTTAGGAAACCTTAAAATAGCAGATTTTATTCGAGAAAAAATGCTAAAATTTGAGACATTAAAATGTTGAAAACCAATCCATTGTTACTAGAAACTATGCAGTGCCCTGTAATAAAACCTTAATAGAGATTCACTGGTCCCTAAAGCTGTAAAAACTAAAAAAAAGTTGACAAAAATTTTCAAAAATCTTGAAAAAAATTGCAAAAATTAGCGTGTTATCATTTTGCGTGTTTGTGTTTGTAGTACCAAAACATATAGCTCATAAAATGGTCATAACAAGTAATTTTGTCTAGCAAAAGACTTTCATCAAAGTTTAAAAACTTCAACCGAAGACTAATCACACAAAAAACTGAAAAAATCACAAAAAACAAGAAAAATTGCACCATTTTGAGCCCAAAAAATCCTAAAAATGACTTTTTAACCTTTAATCAAGGCCATCCGAGCAACTGAATCACTCTAAGCACTTGAAGGATTACTAAAGCCCACTTTGGGCCTCTAATGAAACTTAATGCCCACTGGGCTTTACCTGTTTATCCAGTTTTGAAAGATCAAAGTCATTGAATAATGTGTGAACACATCTTAAAAAAACACAGCGCCCCAATACAATTCAAATTCTTTGAATTGTAAAAATGGAGCGCTATAATAGCCGGCCGAGAAGATGAGGACGGCTATTAATAAAAATCTGAAGGAGAATTTGAGCGGCAAACATATCACATGAACTAAATAAGAATCAACATACAACATGAATTAGATTAGTTAATTCTATATTATAGCCCACAACAAGATGTAGAATTACTAAAAATGGTGCTAAAGAACTGCTAGAACATGAAAGAAGGCAATGTTTTAAACCCATAACAAAAAATCTGATCGGAAAATTTTCGATTTTTAAAAATGTGTGTGATATGACAAGCAACGTGCAATTGTTAGGGAGGGACGTCAATAAAAATTTTCGATTTTTATAACAGATATCAAAAATTAATAGACTTGTTTTAAACTTTATTCATTATTATTGCTTCAATTTGACCAATCTATATTTATTATATAGTTCTGATTGGTCAGACGGCGCAGTCGTTTCACTTTTGCGAAAACAAGCAGAGGAAAATTATATGAAAGTTAAACATAAAATGTAATATCCCCCGGTACCCAAGTCTTTGGGTAGACAAAGTTACAGGGGTAGAAACAGTTTTTTCCCTTAAAAACGAAGTCGAAATTTAGATCTCAGCCTCGCGGTATATTAGGGCGCAGAAGTGAAGAAAATTGACATTTTTTATTATAAACTTATCTTTGACATTTTTGAGCTTTCAAAAAAAGACTGTGAATGTGTTTAAAACAGTATAAATTTGCAAACTATAATTTTGCCTGCTCATGAACTTAAAATGGTACCATAGAATTTAGTAACATCAAAGCTGTTATTTTTCCGCAGGCCAGTTGTAATTCCTGTAGGCTGGCGAGCTTAGAATGACCTTATGATCAAAAGTCTTCAATACTCTGCAAAGCAACTTCTAATCAAATAAATATACTCGAATGTTATTGGTCACCATTGCTGTTAAAAACTTTCCAATAAGACACGAAAAACGTAAAAACTTGTAAATAATTAGTATCTGAAATCCGAGATTTTTGGCTTTTGAAATTGGCAGCATTGACTGTACAATTTGGGATTTTTTTCCGTTCGCACACCCTTCCAGCATGTTATGTCATTACATATTAAATCAATATATAAAAATAATATGACACGTTCTGTTATCTGTTAGGGGGGTTACAAATAATATGATCGGTAGAGGGGGGGGGGAGGGAGGAGGGGGGAGGGTCACAAACGGAAAATTTTCACATCTTGTTATACCTGACAAAAAATTCCCGCAGACTAACCCAGCTCTCCATGATGTGTGAAATGTTTCCGAGAGACTGGTTGGACCCAATGGTCATCATGTTCCAGAGATCCCCCACGTGGGCATTGCTGTACTTGAAGGTGTCCAGGTACTTGCCGACCCCTGCAAAGAACTGCTTAGATCCCATTGCATGTTCGAGCATCGACAACACTCCACAACTCTTCCAGTATGTGATCAAGTCAAAAGATCCTGTTGAACAAACTCTAAGTAATGGTTAAGCGAAGTGACTTCTGCAGAGTCACTTAACCATGCTTAAAACACAGAACGCGCACGTTTTAAAATGACGAAAGTCGACGAAATTCTACTTCTGGCTAAGCAGCAACTTCTGGCATTTTAGCTTCTGGCACTGCAGACTTTCGGCATTTTAAAATGTGCATGTGAGTGTTTTAAATTCTAATAAAACTTTTTAGAAAGTTTGACTTCATCTGCTTCGCTAGTCATCTGCACAATGGAAAAGGTTGAGAAAATCAATATTTGATGCTGAAATGCACAAGATACCAAAAGAAACTCTTAAGATTCAATTTGCGGTCACAGAAAATGACTTTTTTAGAAATATGGCATATACTTCGAATTAAATAAACGCAGCCTACAAACGGCGGACGCATTGTTCTCGAGCAAAAAATCGAATTGAAAAAGACCAACAGGATCCAAAAATGATAGTTACTACTAAACTTTGTCGAAACTAACTTTTGCAATTAAGGCTATTTAAAGTGTGAAAAAAGAGCTTTGCTGTTTGTCAAAAGGTATTGAAGTACTCAGCACTTAAAAAAATGCCATATTATGCTGTCTATCTTTGACCAGTCTTGTCAAATAGATCGTCAACTCGATTCAATCTGACACTGTTTTCTCTCCTATCAAAATAAAAGAGTAAGAGTTGATAAAACTACTTTGAATTATTTCTCTGCGAAGCTACCAATTACTCAATGTTCTATTTGAGGCTGCACAATCTTAATAAATTCTCAATTGTATTTATAATTGAATAGGAGGCTCGGTAATGTGCGTTTGCGCATAAAGTTCCGACCCCGCTCAACCTAATTTTGGCATAAATGTCTACCAAATGAGGAACAGCATTTTTCAAAAAGAATTGTGAAAGAACAAAGAGATTGCCCCCAAACGCAAATAACACAGTGCAGTAAAAATGCCGCATTGAATTGATGAGATCAGCCATTATAAAGAAAGCAAGTCAAGACGAACAACAACATCAAAAACCAATATCAACAAACATTGATTACATCCAAAACTTTATTTCCATTTAAAAAAATCATTAACAAAAAAAACTCATTAACAAGTCAAAATAGCGTCAGATTAAAAAAACTAAACAAAATAACTTGTATGTCACTAGAAAAGACATAACACTACTCCATAATAAGGCTCAGTATCAAATAGACAACAAAAAACAAAAAAAACAGCAAAAAAAACTGGCTGTTATTTTTAAAGCAACTAATTACAGAGTAATGAAAACCATTAGATAACATTTGAAAACAACAAACATGTTTATGATCACATATGCATCTATAGGATGGTGTTAAGACCTGTTATGATTCAATGGACAACTAACAAAAATGTAATTAAAACTTGCGAAAAAACACTGTCGAAGCCCTAAAACCAGAATTTGCGCCACAAAATATGTTCAACTGGGAATTCCTCGAACGCAAACAATGTGGTATGCGACCTCTCATTAACGAGAATAGGAAACAAAAAACACAAAAGAGAATTTTTTGTCATTGACGAGAATTTTTCTCATTAACGAGAATAGGAGACAAAAGACACGCAAAATTAAGTAATACTTTTGTTTTTCGAAAATAATTATTTTTTAAAGTCATGGAAGCCATTAGCTAAAAAAAATGAACAAATAAATAGGTTCGTTTTTTCAAACCAAAGGAAACGCTTGAGACCTGTAATTTTTCAAAATATGTCCTACGTCTAAACAAAAAACGTCAAATATATACAAAAGTCAAAAAATATTCTACTTTTTGCGATAAACCGGTGTCGAAGCCAGTAAATTCATACCAAATTCTTTAAAAACATAAATTTTTGCACAATTTTACATTTCTCGAGAAAAATAATGTTATATGTGACCTATATTTAACGAGGTCTAGCAACAAACAGATAAAAAATAAATAAGAATTTAAGAAGTTTTTTTGAAAACAATTGTTTTCAAAGTTATGAAAGCTGTTAGCTATTTACCAGGAATTTCATACGACAAAAAACAACAAATTAAAGTCTATAGTTAAAGACAAATGTGACTAAATGAATTAAATTCTAAATTCTTCGAGAAGGGGGTATCCAAGCCGTTAAAACCATAATATATGCCTTTAAAGACTTCTATATGTTCAACTGTGTCTTATTTTTCTTAGTTTTAACGTCAATATTGTAATATGTGTACTGTCATTATTACGATAACATGACAAAACGAGAAAAATGGGTCAAGGCCTAATAAAAATTGTGAAATCTAGTAGTATCAAAGCTCAAAAACCGAGGACTAAGAAAAGGCGTTCTTTCGTTGCTGGCTACAACTAGACCAAATTAAGAGAAAAAAAGGTGGCGAATTTCAATAAACCATTGTTTATTTAAAATCAAATATTTTCAAAACTCAAAACGACCAAAATCTTTCGAGTAAAGAAACTAGATAAATTAATTTGGAACTGCTTAGGCAGCTAATTGGACTTATCAACAGTGAGCTTGGATTCGAATTGTTCTGTTCTTTAACTAACACAAAAAGGTCTAATTATTTTTAAAAAAGACGATTGATTACAATCTGAATTTTTTTTGTATTGTAACAGTCCAAGATTGGACCAAAAGCAGACCTGCTATTCCTCTTTGTTACGAACAGTCCATTGTTTCGATTGTTTTAGATTTAGATATTTTGTTAGTTAAAAGATCAAAAGTAAATACTGTGTTTTTGATAATCATTTAGTAAAGTTAGCAAAAAACAGCGAAATTTTAATTCTAAACAACTCTCAATGGAAGTGAAAGCAGAAATAGTCACATTTGTAGTTACAGGTATTGTATTAGTTGTTTTTTGTGTTTTTGGTTGTGTACTTCCGGCAAATTTGATATACGTGGACTAAAGAAGCTTGTTTTGGGCCTTTTTTTGAAGAAAAAGGCTGAATATTGGAAATTTTTGCCAAAATGTTAGTCAAGAAAATTAAACCAAAATAGTCAACAAGACTTTTTGTCCCTAAAAATAAAATCAACTGTGTTTTTGTTAACAATTTCTACATATTTTAGCAAATTTTAGTTGACAAAATTTCAGGCAACAATTCCGGAAAATTTGATTAAAAATAACGCAAGTCGGTCTAATATTCACTAAAATTTAATCCACTATAACTCCACTCTACTAAATTGGAAAAAAATAATTCCGTATTCTACGCTGGACGGGTTTTCTAAAGATACCACTCCCAACTCTCTGCGATGAATTTATCGATTGGTCAAAATTGTCTGAACAAAAAAACCCAGTTGAGTATATAGTTCCTCCCCAAGAGGGGTCAGAACAATAAACAAATTTTGTACGGCCCTTATTAGTTTTTTTGGCAAACAGCTTTTCAAAAACAGAACAAATTGTTGTACGGAATTTTTTCATCTCGTTAGAGACAATATTCTAAATGTAATTCTCTGTTTGGTGCTCAGCAGATTGTATTTTAAATTGAGATAGCCACCTGATTGATTTATGAAAAATTGCATTTTTTCAGAAACTATAGAAAATGCATAAACATTATCCTTCTGTTACAATTTTACGAAACTTTTTACAATTTCTCTGTTGAGATCAAAAAATTGCATGCAAAATTTTGTCCAGCTTTTCAAGGTTTTTCAATGAGGTCTGTTGTTTTCTCCTCCAAAATTATATTGTCTTAGATGTCTTAAAAGGAAATGACTGAAAGCCTGCTCATTAGTGTAAATTCATATACATCATGAAGAAAATATGATCAAGAAAAATAGTAAATCATTTCTTAACGATTTTGTTAACAAACTCGGATCACAAATGAAGCGAGACTAGAGGGCTAAATTTTTTCCAACACATTTGCAAATCTGCTTTGATGCAAAATAAAATATAGCAAAATTTAAATGAAACATTAACGACTGTAAAAAATTTATTCGAAGACAATTTTTAGTCAAAGATGAGACAACAAAGGTCACTTCGTTCGGCATTTTTGAAGAATATGCAGAAAATATCTTTTTTATAAATTTTTATAGAAGCTTTTATATTACCATTTTTTACAACAATTATCAATCTTTCTAAGAAAGTGGTAGACAAAAAAATTTTGTAACGTGATTGACTAGCCGCCCTGACTTGAGAACATTTGCGCCCGAGTGGTGAAAACAAGGTCTAAAGAAGGACTAGCATTAAGATTCTCATTGTAAATAGCTAAAAAGTTTTACCAATAAGCAGTTGAGAATTGGAGGAAATTTCTATATCTTTTTGTTCGGTAGAAAAGGTTATATATAAATGGTGTCTATGCATATCTATGGATTAATAAATTCCCAGTCAATTTCACAATTTCTGAGCTTGTCTGCTGCTTTGGAGGATACTCTGGAAAAAACTTGAAAAAAAATTAGGTCATGTTAAGCTTGCTAAATTATACTAAGACTAGAAAGTTAGCGCCAGAAACTTACCTGAAACAGTCAGTAAAAGCAATGCTTTATTTAAAAAGTGCCGTTTCGCGACAACTTTCATCAAATAACTCAACAAAGATAATCTAATTTGGACCGGCTTCGGCTTTTATTTCCTGTTCTTCCGGGGTGTGTGAGTCCTTTGTTTTCTCGAATTCGTGAGTTGACACTCGTAAGTAACGAATTTCATAATTACTAGTAAAAAAAATATAAATATTGTTTTATTTACTTTACGTTCTTCAGTAAAGTTTTACTTTTGTCCACTTACCTTTGTCTGGCATGTGTATCGGGTGAGATCCAGCAAATGAGTCTGAGTGAAGAGCCATCGACAGCTTTCCTGTGGACAACAATTTAAAATAAAATTAACGAACGCTTGGATGATTTGACACAATATTTTTTGTTTCAGGAATCATTACATTTTTTTCTAAATTCATATTAACTCTTTTTATATTATATTAACTCTTATTAAATCTTATAATGTGTAGATAAAAAAAACAATTATTAATTTTTTAGTCAGAATTGCCAAAAAGACAGAAAGCAGAAAAAATCAAATTCAAGAGGCAAAATTTCAGCCACACCCTTCCCATCCCAATATAATGTCAATGTCAGTACTGGGCACGTATAACTGACACTCTGACATCAGTAGTGATTCAGAACTATGATAATGCCATAATGCTACTTTTTAAGCTTGTCAGTCTGGTATAAATCTTGGCCAATAACTAAGTAAAAACTATATGTTTCATTTGGAAAGACTTCATGCATAACATTTATAGTCGAAACCAAAAAATTTTAGTCCATTTCTATGAATACAATTTTAATTCCTTAATTGAGTCAGCAAACAAATCGATTAAGTAAAAATTGATAGTTAGAAATCGAGTCTGAATTGATTGGCGATACCATCAGTGTAGAAGACTTCTCTGGATCTCAAGTCTGGTCTGATTACCTCCAACACCACGTGACTCATGAAAGTGGCAAATCCCTCATTTAGCCAGATGTTGTCCCACCAGTTCATGGTCACTGAAACCATAAAAGCACTCACTCTATAATACTCACTTTCGAAAGTTTAGAAAAAATAGGTCAGGTTCTGGACACGTTATTGGGCTTTTGAGTCTTAAATGTTGCACTTATTTAACCTGCCTCATAAAGTACAAGATATCGAAATTTTAAAAAACACAAAAAGAAATATAGTCTGTCACTTAAAATAGGAATAATAGCGTGTCATATGAAGTTGAAATGAGCAAACGTTTCAAAAGCCACTGGACACATTTCAAAAGTCAAAGTTCAAATTTAAGGCAAATAGAAAAAAAAGAGATGAAACTTGTTGGAAGAAGCCGTGACATTCATATGAAAAAGTTGATGCTCAATTGAATGTTTTTGACGTTTTCGAACGTTTGATTATTTCAACTTTATGGGACACGCTGTTTAATGATTACAATCTAAATCTATAAATATTCCCATAAAGTTCCCGGAGGTTGGTGGCGGAGCAAATCAGCGCTGAATCAGTCTAAAATCATTCTGTTTTTTAGGATGACAAGTACTATGTTCATGTCACTATTTACGCGGGCCAGTCTAATTTTTGAGTTAAATTTACTTCGTGAAAAATAATATGTTCAGCTTAACTCCCGCCAACAAAGTTTGCTTTTTATGCGATTCGAACTTCCGCGTGGGTGCTTGTAACATTTAATTTGTGTAGCAAGTCGTAACCACTATGCTAAATGGGCTTTGTTTTAATTGCCTACGAACCAGATTAAATATATATAGTGTGTATACAACTATAGTAATTACTAGATATAAGCTACAAAAGTATGACATTACTCTGTTCAGACTTAATTTTGGGGTATGAGTAATTTTCAGACAGTACACGATAAGTTTAGCCTGGGCGAACTCTATCACCCCAATTTAACCATAATGAAGAAATACTGCACATAAAGAAACTTAAAATAATCTGGAGATACAATGTTTCAGAACTGAATTAAGTTTTTTACTCTTGAAATGTGCTGGTTCAGCGCTGAAAAGCTCTGCGACTCAATTCCAGGTTGCAACTCAAGCGAATTTTCGGAAAACTCCACACATGCAGATGAACAACGAAGTGCTGATCTCTTCATTTTTTTTAAATTTGAACTTTGATCTTTGAAACGTTCGATAGTTTTCAGGGACTAACTACATTTCAAGTACTGTTATGTTATGCCAATTAACAACAACGATGTTCAGTTAAAAATTTGCTTCTTTAATCAGAGAAGAGTGTTTTTAAAAACAAAACATACCCAGATTGCCGAACCATTGATGTGCCATTTCGTGTGCAACGAGTGAAGTCGCAGCTCTTTCGTAAAGGATCCCAAAATCCTCCGAGTTGTACAACAGGTCCAGCATACTGAAAAAAAAACACCATTGAAATAATCTAAATTGATTTCATCCGGCGAAGAAGTTTTGTTGTTCAGAAATAAGAGCCAAACTATGTAACCTATCATCACTGAATGAAAAATCTGGGAAGTAAGAAAAACTAGTATTATAGAATTTATCTTACCTACCCAAAAAAACTTATTTTCAATTTTTTAGAGCTTTGAGATGTGATCTAAAACAAAAAAGGCGAAAATTTTTCCAGTAAGATCGTGTCAATTGAAGGCACGAATGTTTTCCATTGTTGCTGAGTATACAAAGGATGCGATTGAGCAACCGATATTTCTATGCAATGGAAAGTAATCATTCATATTCATTTCGAAAAAAACTTACAAACTCTTATCAATGACGGATGCATATATTACATTTCTCAAAATTGAAGTTTCGATTCAATAAATTGTTCACAGAATGAAACATGTTGAAAATTAAAGTACCTGTCAAACTAGTATGAAATGTTGCCATTAAACTCTTTTTTTCACACTGTTTTTTTAACAAACTTTGTTGATTTTCTATGTTTACGTTCTAGTATAAACAACAAATAATTTTCGCACAACTTGTCAACTTCTGCGCCATTTTGGCCTTAAGTTGAGCCATATTTGCGAACCTAAAAGTAATGATCAACATGATCAACAAAAATATGATAAACTTTTTGCAGGAGGTAATCACTACAAAGAAAGACACATTTTTATGACCTTGAACAAAATCTATGCAAATCGTTTCAAATATTTCATAACTTAGCGCAGTTGCAGTTCAATATAAAAAATTAGTAAGACAAAACTAAAGTGCAGTTAACTGTGAAAACAACCGTCAAAGACTGGTTTTATCAACCCTTCAAAACGTAAGTTAAAAATTAAGTTGATTATGACCAATACATAGAGCTTTTAGATCATGATTGTAAAGAAAAGTAGCTAAAAAAATTAGTAAACAAAGCCCATATAATGCAATATAACGTCCTCAGAAATTATTTTGTGGGTCTGTAGTTGTTTGTTATCGCTATGTTAACTTATTAAATTTCACTTACGAATACGTAATAAGTCCCCAGTTCTCCATCCCAAACACGTGCAGCGACTTCACAGGAAAGTGATCACACTTCTTCATCGGAAATGCAATTGCAAATGACCCCTCAAAAAAGCGCATACTCTTAGTCGCAATATCCATAGGCGTAACTGTATACTGCTTTAGGTTCTTTGGGTAGTGAAATGTATTTCGAACCGAATAATCTCGAAACTCATTCGGGTTATCATCAATTGAGCTGTTTTCGTAATTTTTGGCAAATACAATTGCAACCACATACGTTGGCATTGGAACTGTTTGCTCGAAATAGATTTTCCGCCAGCCATCTACCGTTTCTTCCTTTAACATCGGAGAATTAAATAAAACAAAATCGAACAAATTTTCTGCAAAAATAGCAACGAATGAAAATTTTGCTTTGAAAATTGGCTCGTCCAAACATGGAAACACGTATCTTGCGTATGTGTCTTGAAGATGCGTGACCAAACTGTAGCTCAAATCTGATTGGTCGCCGAGGGGAGGTTGGTATTCGTCGTAAAACAGTCCATACGAGTTATGAGTGGTGGCGTTGAACACAAAGTGCATCACACATTCGTCACCTTGCGACAGTTTTTTGGATAATTTAAAAGCGTGCATGTCTAAAAAGTTTACACAAGAGGTTGTTGATTGGATTTGGGGAGTTTCGAGATTGTTATTGCACATTAGGTGGTCCACTTTTAAGTGTCTGTAATGGAAGTGAAGAATTATGAGGTCTGTGGGTTCTCTGACTACAAATTTGATCACACTTGATCCCGAAAAGACTTCACGCCATGCTAAAAGCAAAAAAAACAGAAGTCACTTCAATTCTAGCACGATACTGAATTGCAGAAAACTTCAGCACTATTTATAGTATTTAATTCTGAATTCAAAATTCATAGTACTACATTCTGTATTCATCATGCCCATTTGATAATGGGTTGCAATAAAAATTTCGTAAAATAAATAATTTTTTTAAAAAACTTAAAATTTCTGAGTGTTAGCCAGAAATTTCTGAGAAATTGCTGAGCGTTAGATGGGATGGCTATCTTTCAAAAATCTGCTAGGATAATAGTTATCGTCGAACATTTGCAAAAATTAGCATCAAGTCAAAGAAGCATTACAAATGTATTAAATGAACATTTCCGTCAGATTTATTTGTCTACCGAATCGAATAACAAAAACCTTCCTTGACCTGGCAAAAATCAATTTTTCGTGTCACACTTTGATGCTGTTTTGAGTTCCTTATCTCGAAACGGCCTTAGACTAATTGTTGTGAAAAGCTTATTAAATACAGATGAGCCAGCGAGGCATGGGCGATCTGATGGAAAAAATGCCTGAGAGTGAGGGTCTCGACGAAACATCTAAATAAAATTTGAAAACTCTAATTACAGAAAATGCAGCAAAAAACGCACGCATTGCGCAATTAGAATTAGAGATGACGGAAAAAAAGTTAAAGTGAATCAAATTGAGAGATATCAATCCAAAGATTGTTTAATATTTCGTAATCTGCCTCTTAGTACAAATGGTACTTATCTATCAGATGTTTTTTGCCTAATCCAGAACGTTCTGAATGTGAACATTGAACCGACTGACATTAAGGCTTGCCATCCACTGGGTAGAGGCTCGCCGTTCAATCCACCCCCATTAATTGCAAAATTCTTGTATTTTGAGCAAAAGTAAATAATCTGGACAAAGAAAGGGCTCGCTCCAAACATTTCAAAATCCGATTAATGGAAGGCCAGTGTAGATCCACGAATTGTTGAGCAAAAACGAAAGAGGACGGTGAAGCCATGCAACTGAAAGTGACCACTAAGAACTCGGCACCACTTGTTCAAATCCAAACCGAAGGAATGACTCGTCATCTTAAAACTATTTTGAACAAAGATATTTCTAAGTTACAGCCGATTGCCCAGAAATTGGATCAAGCATTGAACAGATTTTCAATTAATGCCCACTCAAATGAAAGACAAGAAAGCCGTACGGATACGAGTTCAAAGTAAATAAATGCAAACAAATTCAACACGCCTGTTCCAACATTATCATAACCACCAAATTTCCCGCCTGGAACCCCATTGGCAACTAAGATGCCTTCTCTCAAGCCTGTGCGCGAATTCGGTGAAGAAAATGAGTAAAGAAAACATCTGCAGGAGCTTAAAAGTAGAGGAGCAAATAAAGACGAGTTGCTGGACTTTGTTAAAGATCCCATGAGTGATTCACCTAATGCCAAAGAGATTTTTCTGGATAGTTTTGAGGAGTATTCAGCCTTTTCGGGTTGAAGAGGAGAACGAAGACTAAGTCATCTAAGTACACAGCCAATTGTTTAACCAAACCTACCAAATATGTATCTGCTTCAAATTCTAGTAAAACTTTACATTTAAACATCAGACCAATTTGAAAACATTATGAAGAATTAGAGGCACTGATTTCTTGTCTCGATTCTCCACCTGTTTAACAGAATCTTGGCTAGCAAATGAAGATGATCCAAACTGATTCAAACTAACTAACTATAATACTTGCTTGTCAAAATCAAGGCTTGGAAGGGGTGATGGTATTATGGTTCAAATAAGAGACAAAGTAAGCATGAATGAAGATCTGAATTGTGGTTTAGATCAAAGTCTTCTAGCTCATCTAAAATTTGGAGATTTGAAGATGACTTTGTTAGTAGTGAATAATCCTCCTAGAGTAAACAAGCAAAACTTTTTATTTGAACTAGATAATACATTAGAAAACCTTAGCGATCGTTATGTTATGACAGAATAATCTTCTGTGCAAAATTCAATATAAACGTATTAGATACTAATCAATTGACATCGTCCTATCTATCAACATTAAGATCAAATGGTTTTGAACAAAGTTTTTTTGAACCAACCCGCACCAATCAAAATTCTAAGATTCATTTGGATCATTTTTTGTGCAAAACTTAAAGGTTCAAAACGCTTTTATAATGGAGAATCAAAAATTTTTTGATCATCCTCCCACAGTGTTCCAATTTGAAACCTTTGATAGAATCAGTTTGTCGCAATTTCGCTTTGGTGATACCACTTTTTTAAATTCCCTGATAAA
The DNA here is from genome assembly GCF_964194025.1 of Convolutriloba macropyga. NCBI lineage: Eukaryota > Metazoa > Xenacoelomorpha > Acoela > Convolutidae > Convolutriloba > Convolutriloba macropyga. Next base: position 87,443,794 of record NC_134468.1, read on the forward strand.
ATGGCTCTTTTTTTGAAACTCTCTCCGAGAGTAGCACAAATCGTGGAAAAGTCAGTAGCACAAGTCGTGGAGAAAGGACAAAAAGCACCGCGACAAATTAGACAAATCTAAACCTCTACATACTAAAGTAGAGAAAACAATCAATGCAGGAAAGAAACATTACTATGAACAAAAGTTCTTAAAAAGTATCGGAGACTCAAACCAAGTTTGCAAATTTATAAATGAGCTCAAGAGCGTCACTTCTGAAAACACTAACAATCCTTCGTTGTCGAAAAAAGGTAAAAGTGTTGAAGTTCATTTAGCAATTGAATATGAGCTGAAATTTTTTTTCGTACAAATCTCAAAGATGTAATTCCAAAAGAGATCTTTGTCAGTCCCCAATTTAATATCTCAAAGAATAAGTGGCTTTATCAAACTAATTGCTACGAAATCATTAAAGTCAATAACGACCTAAAACAGAAATCACCTTCAGGAATTGAGGATATCAGTACTATTTTGATTATAGAAACAAAATTGCTAACATGCAAGCAACTTGTTTATCTTGTAAACAGTTTTTTTAGATATGGTTAAATCCCAAGTGTATTAAAACGATCAAAAAATGTGCCATTGCATAAAGCGAAAGCAAAAGATGACGTAAACAACTGCAGACCAATTTCTCTGTTCATTGTATTGGGTAAGATATTTAAACGTAACATGTATAAATGAATTTAAACATACTTTGAAGCATTCGATTTATTTAATCCTAATCAGTTGGGTTTTCCATAAAAGCACAATTGATGCCATTGCAGACTTGACCGAAACCTTTCTTGAAAACAACAATTTGGCAGTTGTCACTTTTTTGTTGATTTAAAAAAAAATTTGATACGATTGACCACAAAATGGCTTAATAGGCGTTTGCCTTAATTGGATTCAAAATTTTTCATCGCAAATACAGCAATGCGTCTCGGTCAGTAATTGTAACTCCTATTGGAAGACATTAAACTGTGGAGTTCCAGAAAGCTCAACTCTTGGCCCACTGTTTTTCCTGATTTACATAAATGACTATCCAGACGTATGTCAATTCTGCAGAATTGTTCTTTTTGTAGACGATACAAACCTCATAGCAGATAATCTTGATTTTCATTCAATACAAAAAGATTTAGTCAATTCAGAGAACTGGCTCAAGGCCAATAGGCTGTCACTAAATGGTAAGAAAAGTTGTCTAATGTGTATTAAACAGTGCCTCTAATTCCAATAGGCAATAAGATTTTAAATTAAATTCTGTTAGTTTACCTGAATCAGAAATCTGCAAACATCTTGGAGTCCATCTGGATAGACATCAAAAGTTCACAGCGTACAATGACGAGGTAAAAAACGAATTGTCTATCCAATGCGGAATTGTGTCAAGGTTAAGGCATTAGATTTCAAATATTGTTTTATTGCATTACTTTTCATCAGATATTAAACCAATAATTCATTACGGTGTTTTGGTATATGGATCGGTTAATTACAAAACCCTAGAACCCCTAGTATTGATGCAAAAAGAAAAATTCTTAGACTAATTTTGTTCCTGAAGTACATAGAATATGTCCCCCATCTTTTTGAGAAATATAAAATCTTAACTGCTCACGAATTGCATGTATACCAATTGTTAAAATTTGTGATAAAATCAGTGAACAAAATGCATACTGATACATATCTGAATGATTTGTATTCCTGTGAATCACGATCAACCCATTTGACAAGTAGGTCACTGAAATGGTTGTTAAAAATACCAAGATGTAAACGAAAACATGAACAGAGTTTACTGAGATACAGAGGTGCCAAGCAATTTAAACTTTTAATGGAAAGCAATGTTCTACCACCAAATTTTGATATGCTCTCTGGCTTTTTGCATGCCAATTTGGCGCACAAAATTAGAGATAACATCATTTTATCAGATATTCAGTTAAAAAAATCAATTTCCTCTTAATCAGTTTCCCATGTTCACATTTTGATTTTTCAATAAAAAAGGAAAAAAACCATCACACGCTTTAATGTGCTGTGGCAGGGGTTTCCCAAATGGGTTGAGAAATTAGTCAAAAGTTTAAAATTCCTTTAACTTTGTGGAGAGTTATGGCTTTTCACTTATGGTTCTTGCGAGTTTTTTGTTTTATTTTTTTTTGCATTTTTACTTCTATTGACAGGGCAAGGTCCAGTGATCCTGTTGGATCCATGTATTGAAATCTCTGAGTGTTTTGCAATTTTCTATGAAGCCCAATGATAACTTGAAGCTGTCTGATGTTATGTAATATTTTAGTTTTGATGTTCAATTATACTCAGAGGAATAAACTCTCTCTCTCTCTCTCTCTCTCTCCCTCTTAAACTCAAAATTTTCAGTTTAAGAGGCAGAGATGTCCTTTAAACTCAAGGAGACATTCGTTCAACTGACTCTCAGACCCCTAAAGATCCGAACTAAAACATTTGCAAAAATTCTAAACCTCAATCGCTATCAGAAGATTTTGGCAAAGACTAATTTTAAGCTATATTTTTTGAACGGTTAAATGGACTGGTTGCTAATTTATACAAAATGTTAAGTTTTTTTGGTTAGTGTTTCCAAAATTTCATTTTAGACCGTACTTTGCTGCTTTTTTCATTGGTTTCTCGAGCACCTCAATCTTCGTTTTCCATGACATGATCTGATATGAATTTTGCGGTTTTTGGTTGCTAGTGGTAAACACTTTTCGAACCATGATTTTGGTATCTTAGGGACAATGAGAGGATTTTTATGTCTTCAAGATTACTTTTTCTAGCTTAACTACTACTTCTTATAATTAATAGAAAACAATGCAAAATGACTGGTACTTGGTAAATGGTTCCCTAATTAAAATCTGATCACAGCAAGAGAAAAGATCTTTCTGCAAATGCCTAATTCGTAGTGAATGCAACTTTTTCACAAAAAACTTTAAAACAAAGAAACTCTAAACATTAACAAAACAAATCCAGCTTGACTGTTCAAATCAACTTTAGTCCTGACTGTTAGACGTTGATGCCGAATGCTTACCTGTTCCACAATGTTAACAAAGAAAACTCAAGAGGAATTACGTTCTTTTCTGTTTAAACGATGGAAAGGTTTTGCAAGATATCAACACTGTTTTAGAGCACTACGTGTTGAATGAAAATTTCTGGCTCTCGCGATTATTTCCAATCAATGATTTTAATGTCCTAAATAAGTTCAGTCAAACAATCGTTGGACATAAAATTTTTAAGAAACGTTAAAAATAGATGCGTTCCTTACTTGAACGTATTAGCAACTTACATTTGAGATTATTAATTTTATCAGTAATTCTCATTTCGCAGTGTGACAATAAAATTAAAGCTTGTAATTGTGTCATTTTAGCTGTAAGTCAAAAACAATTTTAAAAAAGAAGACCAAGCTTTATGGTACCCATTTTTTTATTCAGTATTGCTCAGGTATGCTACTTAATTGATGTGCAAATTAGTTTGAAGGTTTCGCTTTCAGCTTTTAAAACCATTTCTTCCAAAAACTGTTAATTAAAGCAGAATTGTTGCACATTGGTTACATCAAACTAGAGAAAACATAAGCGACTAACGTTTGGCGATATTTTTCAGACGACTAGCCAGCGGTTGGTTTTTTTCAGTTTCTAACTGCGGCTTCAGAAGTGTAGCTTCAATCTTATTGAGGGATAAGGTGGATGAGAATGGGGATTAGGGGATTTTGCGCGGGCGAGGATGAATGTAACGAGTAAAATTAGGAAAAGGGGGAAGAAGTGGCGGTAAATTGAAGATCGTTTTGTTAGTAGTGTATAATCCTGCTAGAGTAAACAGGCAAAATTTTATATTCGGTTTTGATAATACATTTGAAAACCATAGCGATGGTTCTGACAGAATAATTGTCTGTGGAAAATTCAATATAAACGCACTAGATAATATTCCACTGACATCCTCATATCTAACAACATTAAAATCAAATGGTTTTGAACTAAGTTTTGAACCAACCCGCATCAACCAAAATACTAAAGTTCACTTGGATCATTATTTCGTGAAAAAGTTAAAGTTTCAAAACGCTTTTGTAATGGAGAATCAAAGTTATTGTGATCATCTTCCCACAGTGCTGCAGTTTGAAATCATTATTAGAATCAGTTTCTCGCGAACTCGCTTTCGTAATACCAGTTTTTTTAGAAAATTCCCTGATAAAATGGCTCTTTTTATTGAAACTCTCTCCTAGTCACCAGCCACCATACAGAACGAAGAAGTAAGCGATGTTGAAATTGCGTTGGAGAAGTATGAAATTGAATTTAATCAATTATTTGAAATGTTTCCTCCTTATTCAATTCCAAATGGAAATAGGACTGGAATTTGTCCGGACAAAACGGTCCCAGAAAAAACAGTCCCAGACAAAACAGTCCTAGACAAAACAGTCCCAAATTGCAAAATTTTTCCAGACAAAACAGTCCCAGACAAATTAGTCCCAAGAAAGGAGACAAAATAGCTCCAAAAAAAATAGTCCCAAATGAGTATCGGAACAATTGTAAATCCAATCTACAAACAATTATCAAGCATAATCTATGAGTTAAGCTTCTGAATTCATTGCTTTTAATTGTTATGAATTAGGATTAAACCAAAAACTCGTTATACAAAATCCATTATTTGCCAAAAATTATGTTACTATTTGTTCAAGGAAATATAATCACAAGAATAACTTAAGGGTTTCGTTGTTAATTGTTGCGAATATGCTTAACTTTATCTTTAGTTTGGACTATTTTGTCTGGGAATGTTTTGTCTGCTTTCTTGAGACTATTTTGTCTGGGACTATTTTGTCTGGGACAACTTTGTCTGCTTTCGTGGGACTGTTTCGTCTGGGACGGTTTTGTGTGGTAATATTTTGCTATTCGGGACCGTTTTGTCCGGGACTGTTTCGTCTGGGACTGTTTTGTCTGTTCACCGACTGGAAAGTCAATTTGGTTTGATAAAACATTGAAAAATTTGATTTGCAAAAAAAAATCAGTTGCACAAGTCCTGGAAAAAGCACAAAAAGATCCGCGGCAAATAAGACTACTCTAAATCTCTACGTAATAAAGCATAGAAAACAATCAAATCAAAAACGAAACATTACTATGAACAAAAGTTCTCAAAATGTATCGGAGACTCAAAACAAGTTTGAATATTTGTAAATGAGCTCCAGGGCGTCACTTCTGAAAACACTAACATTCCTTCGTTGTCGAAAAATGGTAAAAGTGTTGAAGTTCACTTGGCAATTGCAAATGAGCTGAACAATTTTTTCCTAAAAAAGGGACAATTCTCAAAGATGAAATTCCAAAAGAGGTCTATGTCAGTCCCCAGTTTATTATCTAACAGAGTATGTGGCTTTATCAAACAAATTGCTACGAAATCATTAAAGACAATAACGACCTAAAACATAAATCACCTTCAGGAATTGAAGATATCAATGCTATTTTGATTATGGAAACAAAATCCCTAAAATTCAAGCACCTTGTTTATCTTGTAAACAAATCTTTTAGATATGGTTAATTCCCAAGTGTACTAAAACAAGCAAAAAATGTGCCACTGAATGAAGCGGAAGCAAGAGACGACTTGACCAACTGCAGACCAATTTCACTGCTCATTGTATTGGGTAAGATATTTGAACGCATCATGTTTAATCGACTTTATACATACTTCGAAGCATTCGATTTATTTAATCCTAAACAGTTGGGTTTTCGAAAAAAAAGCACAATTGATGCCATTGCAAACTTGACCAAAACCATTCGTGAAAAAAGCAGCTTGGAAATTGTCACTTTTTTGTTGACTTTAAAACAGCTTTTGATACGAGTGACCACGAAATAAATCTTGAATTTAAAATATTTCGAATTATATGACAAAAGAGGCGTTTATCTTAATTGGATTCAAATATTTTTATCACAAAGGCAGCAATGCGTTAAGCTCAGTAATTGTAACTTCTATTGGAAGATGTTAACATGTGGAGTTCCACAAGGCTCAACTCTCGGCCCACTGTTTTTCATGATTTACATAAATGACTTTCCAGACGTATGTCAATTCTGCAGAATTGCTCTTCTTGCAGACGATACAATCCTCATAGCAAGAAATATTGATTTTCATCCAATACAAAAAGATTTATTGAATGCAGAGAAATGACTCAAGGCGAATAGGCTGTCACTAAATGTTAAGAAAAGTTGTCAAATGTGTATTAAAATAGGTAAAAGTGCCTCTAATTCCAATAGGCTTTAAGACTTTAAATTAAGTTCTGTTAGTTTACCTGAATCAGAAAGCTGCAAACGTCTTGGAGTACATATAGATAAAAACAAAATGTTCACAACGCACATTGACAAAGTAAAAACAATTTTTGTCTACTCAATGAGGAATTGTGTCAAGGTTAGGGCATTAAATTTAAAAAAAAATGTTTTATTGCATTACTTTTCATCAAAAATTAAACCAATAATTCAAAACAGCGTATTGGTATATGGATGTGTTAATTACAAAACCCTTGAAACCCTAGTTCTGATGCAAAAGAAAATTTTTAGACTAATTTTGTTCCTGAAGTACACAGAGAATGTCGCCCATCTTTTTGAGAATTTTAAAATCTTAACTGCTCACGAATTGCATGTATACCAATTGTTAAAATATGTGATAAAATCAGTGAATAAAATACATACTGATACATATCTCAATGATTTGTTTTTCTGTGATTCACGATCAACCCATTTGACAAATAGGTCACTGAAATGGTAGTTAAAAATACCAAGATGTAAACGAAAACATGAACAGAATTTACTGAGATACAGAGGTGCCAAGCAATTTAAACTTTTAATGGAAAGCAATTTTCTACAACCAATTTTGATATACTCTCTCTTTTCTCGCATGTCAATTTGGCGCACAAAATTAGAGATACATCTAAATTATCAGATAATCACTTAACAAAAACATTTTTCTCTTAATCAATTTACCATGTTCACATATTGAATTTTTTCAATAATGGGAAAAACCATCACACGCTTTAATGTGCTGTGACAGGGGTCTCTTTCTCTCTCTCTCTCTCTCTCTCCCTCTGAAACTCAAAATTTTGAGTTTAAGAGGGAGAGATGCCCTTTCAACTCAAGAAGACATTCATTCAACTGACTCTCAGACTCAGAAAGTTCCGAACTAAAACATTGCAAAATTTCTACAGTTCACTTGCTATCTAAACTGTTGACAAAGACTATTTTTAAGCTATATTTCTGTAACGGTTAAAGGGACTGGTCGCTGATTGATACAAAATATTAAAATTTGTGTTTTTGTTCGTGTTTCCGACATTTCGCTTTAGACCGTTCTTTGCTGATTTCTTCATTGGTTCTTCGAGCACGTCAAGTCCTCTTTTTCCATGACATGATCTGATATGAATTTTGCGGTTTTCGGTTGCTAGTGGTAAACAATTTTCGAACCATGATTTTGGTATCTTAGGGACAATGAGAGGATTTTTATGTCTTCAAGATTACTTTTTCTAGCTTGACTACTACTTTTTATAATTAATGGAAAACAATGCCAAATGACTGGTACTTGGAAAAATGGTTCCCTAATAACAATCTGATCACATCAAGACAAAAGATCGTACTGCAAATGCCTAATGCGTAGTGAATGCAACTTTTTCGCAAAAAATCTTGCAAAAGAAATTCAAAAGCATTAACGAAACAAATCCAGCTTGACCGTTCAAATCCAACTTGACTGTTAGACGTTGATGCCAAGTGCTTACCTGTTCCAAAATGTTAACAAACAAAATTCATGGGGACTTACGTTCTTTTCTGTTTAAACGATTAGAAATTTTTACAAGATGTCAACACTGTTTTAACGCACTGCGTGTTCATTGATAATTTCTGGCTACCACAATTTATTCCAATTAATGATTATAATGTCCTGAATAGGTTGAGTCAAATAAAAAAGGTAATTAATGAAACAATCGGGTTGAGTTGATGATGAACTCAACTCTTATGTTAATGTATTTTGAAATTAGCTTTTAATAGAATAGTGGAAAACTCGATTGACATAAAATTCTTGAGGAATGTTAGAATCAGATGCGTTCGTTCTTTAAACGTATTAGCAACTCACATTTGAGATTATTGGTTTTTTCAGTCATTCTTTTTTCGCAGCGTGAAACTGTAACTAAGGCTTGTAATTGTGTCATTTCAGCTGTAAGTCAAAAAGAAATTTTAAAAAAGAAGACCAAGCTTTATGGTACCCGTTTTTTTCATTCAGTGTTGCTCAGGTTTGCTACTAAATTGATGTACAAATTAGATTGAAGGTTTCGCTTTCAGATTTTAAAAACATTTCTTCCAAAAACTGTTAATTAAAGCAGAATTGTTGCACTTTGGTTACATCAAACTAGAGAAAACATAAGCGACTGACGTTTGGCGATATTTTTTCAGACGACTACCTAGCGGTTAGTTTTTGTCAGTGCCTAACTGCGGCTTCAGAAGGGTAGCTTCAATCTTATTGAGGGATAAGCTGGATGAGAATGGGGAGTAGGGGATTTGGCGCGGGCGGGGATGTGAGTAACCAGTAGAATTAGGTAAAGGGGGAAGAAGAGGCGGAAAATAGAAGTTCTTGGGGAGGTCAAAGGGGGAAGGGTCAAACTCCAAGAACCGCGCTTTACATCATGAATTCACGTCTCTTTAACTGCTTCAGTGAATACTGAACTCAGATAAAAAAGAGTCTAATGAGCCATAAGGTGTTAAGATAATTTAGTGCACTTCGTGCCTTACCTATTTATCCCATGACATAAAGTCCAACAATAAATAGGTCCTAGAATAAAAATTAATGGGATAAGAGGTCCTGGGATAAATAGTCGTGGGATAAAAATTCATAGGCAAAATTTAATTTATGAGGACGAAAAGTCCAGTAAGCCAGAGGAAAAACTGGTCAAATGATAAATCGCAATAAAATCCACAGGACTAATATAATTGCTACAAACTTAGTTTGAAAGTAAATAATTATCATACATTTCGTTGGTTTTTTGCGTTTTGGCAAAATTTGTCGAGATCGGCGACCATAAGAATATCACCGATTAAATTTGCAGTTCCTTCTTCGCTAGTTTTGTCACGTTCCTTATACTCAATCTAGCAACAATAGCAGTGGAAAAATTGGCGACTAATCCCCCCGAATCAAAGGATGATTAAAGTACTAATACCCCTGATCACAAGATTGGAGTCAATTACACTTGTCGCAAGATTGCGCACACTGTAAAATACGAAATCTACCCTCCTATACGCCAAAATTTGAGCGCATCGGACTTATTTGTACTTTCTTATTTTCCTGATCTTAATACATGTGTGCGGAAAACAGCGATATTGCTGAGTATATAGACTCAGGTAAATGTGCTTCCGGCAACGAAATGTATGATTTCAACAGTAACGCAATTGAGAGCTAATTGCTAGAATTAAATTTCTATTTGCACGTCTTGTTTTGAAGTGGAATTTGGTTTGAAGTGGTGCAGGGACATACGTCATAAGAGTCTCCAATTCTGAAATTGAAGGTTGCCGTCATTGGTAGGAGTTTTTTGTCCGTAAATGAAAAAGGGCTAATTTTTCAGGGCCACGAAGATAGATAATTCTGTAAACCAGGGTCGAGGAATTTTCTGAATACTATGTAGGAAATGCTAAAAAAATTATTGAATAGTTCAGCTCAAAATACGCTGAAATGCGCTGAAATACGCTGAAATGCGCTGAAATAGGCTTAAATGAGTTGAAATAGGCTTACGAGTTGAAATTGAATGCATTTTTTTACATAGTTTTAGCGCATTGTGTAAAAACCAGCGAACTTCTGACACTTTGAACCGGGAATTAACTCACTGTCATCGTCGCGTATAGTGATGGAGACGTTGTTCTCCAGGGGCCAGATGGACTTGGGGAGTCGTTTATTCTGCCACACAAATGGGTCTCCATTCTCATCAAGGTAGACATAACTCTGTGAAGTGGATTGGTAAGTATCACTCTGGTCTGATCTGAGGTAACTGTCGTATACACTTCTCACTTCTCTGTGGAAGATCATGTACACCAGGGCTGGAAAAACAAGATTTTTTTAAACTAATTAAGTTCATGATTCTTCAGAATTTATTTCAGTTTTAAGAACTTAATTTGATCAATAGCTATCAACATACTACAATAGATAATCATACTAATAGATAATGAGCACATCGTAGAAAATGTTTTCACGACGCAACCCTTTATTATGGTCTAAGGTCAAAATTTACCAAGACCAGACTCTACTTTACCAAGGAAACCCGAAAAGAGGAACCTCAATCCACTCCTCCCTTATTTCCACCTCCCTTGTCAATATGATGGCACAACTTTGGCACAGAACCTCAAACTGGGATATATTTCCCTTACTTGGGGTGCATGTCCCAATTTTGCCATATAGGCTATCACAATTCAACTTAATTTCACCATAAAGTTTTATTCGCATATATGACCTCTTAGGTTACCCAGGTTGAGGTCCTCGTTCAAAATGACATGAAAATACCCCTCCAGACCATTTTTGCTTATGAAAATACCGAGGCAGACCGAAAAGGCCTATGATCCAGACTTTGGCTCGTTCAAAATTTCCGTGCGTTCATGTGCTCGTTCAAGAACCTTTATGAAAAGAACCTTTCAGACCAAAATAATTACTACACGGGTATTCGTTGGAGCAAAAAATTGAGAAAAATTTCACTTTTCATAGATTCACATCATGATTATAAAAATTCTGCAGATGTGCAGTTTGAGGCCGAATCGGATAAACCTCAAAAAATGCACTAACCTGAAATGCAGACAATAAGAATGATGGCAAAGAAGCAGTAGGAACAGCAACACTTGCATGACCTCTTACAGGGTCTCACGTCACTCCACGAGTGGCTGGGAGGGGGCAGATAGTCGTCATCCAATTGGGCAACTGCCTCAGAACTCACATAACTGTACTCAGATGCCCCTCCCCCGCTGTGTCGTTTAGTGTTTGCATTGGAGGCGCTGGTTCCAGATGAGAGGCTGTTGCGACGCTGCAGAATCGATTTGGATCCTGTAAATGAAATCAAAGAACAAAATGATCGAAGTGTTCAACTTAGCTTCCAGTGGATTGAAACTTGATAACCTTGATAAGACATGCATGATCTTGACATCTCTTGCACAACTTGAAACATCTTTCCAAGAACTTGAAATACCAACATTTCACTGTAAATCTTCATAAGATCATGGTAAGATTTTATCAAGAGAAGCCAAGAACATTTCTTGACAGCTCTTGACAAAATTTTGGCACATTTTTTTAAACAAATTTTAGCATTTCCAATTTTATCATTTTCATGTTGTTTTTGAACCTTTTGTTGCTGTTGATGCTATGCTTTTTTGGAGCATTTAGTTATTTGAAGATGAGAACTTACATAGTACAATTTTCGCCCAATTTCGCACAATTGAAAAAAAATGCTGGACTGTAACGTTCTTAAGAGTTTATAAAGTCTGTCCGCGAGTCGAGGTGTCAACCTAGGGGAAAATGACGCCTTTCAACAGTACTTGGCTAATGTCTGAAACTACAGCATTTAATAAGTTTTGCGTTTTTTTGGAAAAGAGTGAAATCTTTCGTCAGCATTTTACATTTTGCTTAACTATTTTCTGCGATGGAATATTTCTACTGAAAACCTGAGGAAACAAGTTATTTATATCTTATGAAAAGACCTAAATTTGGTAAAGAGTATTTACGTATAAAACTAACACAATTCCCCTCATTTTGAGCTTGTAACTAGGCTAAATTTTTATTGCCTAAATACTATTACTTATTACTTTATTACTTGAGACCGTATTCAAAGATTTAATTGTTTTTGTGAAAAGTGCAATGGGTATTTACAAAACCTTGTCCTGACAAAACAGTCTCAGACAAAACAGTCCCAGACAAAACAGTCCCAGACAAAACAGTCTCTGACAAAACAGGCCCAGACAAAACAGTCCCAGACAAAACCGTTCCAAAATTGCAAATTATTCCCAGACAAACAGACCCAGACAATACAGTCCAATAAAAGCAGACAAAAGAGTACCAAAAATATATCAAAACAAATGTAACTACAGTCTACAAACTATTAACAAACATAAGCTACGAGTTAAGCTTATCAATATATATTGAAATTTTTTACCAGTTAGGTTTTCATTCATTTCAGTCTAATTGACAATATCTTAGTTTGTCGACACTTCGACGGTGGGAAAAGATGACGCGTGGGAATTGGTGACTTATGGCGTGGCAGTCAGTTACGAAGTAGTGTTACTATTTTTCACGCCAGCCCCCAAAAATGCTCATCGTGGAATCCAGTTCGGATATATCAAATGTGGAGCAAATTTGACC
>NC_134468.1:87456320-87562987 GCF_964194025.1 Convolutriloba macropyga
AACGTTTCTTGTTCAGAAAATCGCAAAAACCTTTCGAAAGAGTGTCTATAATGAAATTTTTTAATAGAGGGCGTATATTTTGAAAAATCTTGTTAAGCAACCTTATACTAACGAAGATGTTGTGCGTTGTGAAACAAACGACTTGTTCCGATTGTCAATTACCCTCTAGTGTTCGGTCTTTATCTTCATTGACTCCAGGTAGTTCTTCATTAAAACAATAGGGTTAACTCCACATCAGGAATGTTATGGAATACAACAAAAAGCTCTATAGGTCGCTCACTTTTGTGAAGCCTCTTGGGAAAGGACTTCTCGCGAATATCCGCCTCATACACGAGAAAATTGACCTATAAAAAAGCTATCCATAGGTTAAGAGGATGGAAACTCCCAAAAATGGAAACTTTGCGTATCCATTCGAAACAAGAAACTTTACATCTGATTCTCAATAACTGTTCAGGTATAACAGCATCTAAACATCCCATTGGGATATTGTGGAGAAGAGCAGAGAAAAATGTCAAATACGTAGTTAGTGTATACCGCCATTTTGTATTTGCCCTTTGTTGAGCACAAGTCTCAACCAAATCCATTTTCTCTAATCTATCTTGAAGTGAGACGAAGTCCCCATTAGAACAATATAAATGAGACTTCTCAACAAAGGAGTTGTTCTCATGAGCATAAAAGTATCGATTCGTCTGTTTCCTCATTTCGCAAAGAAAATCCAAGAGCTAAATTTATTTTTGCAGCGCAGTTAATTTTTCAAACACTTCCTCCAGTTTTTTATTATTTTCGCTGGGAACAAGTTTCGACAATTTAAAACTAAATCATCTAAGTCTCCCGTCCTACATCTGTCTTGTCAAAGAAATGTTGACAAGCACTAAGTTCCTGCTGTAACTGTTCGTTGTTCTTATCCAATTGTTCCAATTCTAGTACTTCTTTCAAGCTTTTGCTGGATTTGATTCAAAATTTGACCAATGTTCCGTGTTTCCGTCTCTTATGTTGTTGAAGAGAACAGATACTTGGAAATTCCTCCAAGCATATAGTGCACACTGTTTCTTATCTTGAGGGGCGTTTATGCTTAGCAAGGTGGTAAGTTAAGTCCTCTTTCCTCTTTCTATAGAAATGGGGACATTTGGGACATTTTAAAGTCCCGCTATCACATGATTTTTTGTGTCGAGCCATTTGCTGCTTGACAAACATTTTCTCGCACTTTGTGCGTTTCAGAGGTAGATTTGTATCAAGAGAAAAATGGAGGAATATTGGATATCTGAAGTTATATTTATTTGTCATATTGCTGATTTGTGTTTTTTTTTACGAAACAATAATTTTCATCCCAAAACAGACTTTTAAACAAAATCTATCTTCAAGATTTTTGCTCACTTAGAGAATACAAATGTTATTGTATACGAACTAATTTTTTAATTTTATCGATAGTACACTAAAGGTGTCTTTACAGTAATTTTCAATCATTAGAGAACAAAACTCCTACTATAATTGAAGATAACTTATATACAATTGACGTTAACGTGATCATATTACAAATGACAAACCAATCAAATTTTAGTTCTAAGAAACTTGTTGTAAAAGTTAATATATCGTTTTGTTCATTTCGTTTTCCCTGTTGACGTTTTTTTCGTTTTAATTATTCATACTAATTTTACAATTTTTTGGACATTTTCACAAAATGTAACAGAATAATCCGATTTAGTAAAGGTCTTGAGTATGCAACGTTCGCCATCAAAAAATTTCGATATGAGGAGTTTATTGATTTATCCTCAGAATTGCATGTAAGCAAAAACGAATTGTTGTTCATTTTGAACTCCGTCCCCGATATATTGGAGGAGTACAGAAATATTTCACAAACAAACTTTGTTCCTCTCCCAGACCCAATAACAAAAACTTCTTCACTACTTTGTATTTCCATTAATACAACAACTACAATGTAGTGGGAGTACGGATTGGAATTCGTTTACATAACGTATATATACCAAAATTTGATTCCAAAAATGGAACATTTTACGAGATTGATCTGAAGGTGTACGAATTGGAAAAAAAATTTTCAAAAAGCGTGACTTTTTTGGTAAATTATGTCACCTCATTTCAATTAAAATAAACATCTCAGGTAAAAGCATAGTCGTACGTATCCTTGTACGTATCCTTCACTTCCTACCCTGTTAGGAACTTTTACCCCAAATTTGGATTTGAATTCCGGTTCTCTCAGAAATTTCAAGCTAAAGGTCATTTTTTCTCGTAATATCTTCCATCTTTGGTTACTGTTCTCTGATTGGATAGAGCACACTATGTATAGAGCTTGTTGATTTTGACATTATTATTCGCTCCAACTTCTCTGAAATCGTCAAGGCTACTGTTTCTCACCATTATACTAACGACTTGTCAGCACTTTATCCTGCTATTGAGCTCCAACATTCACATTCTTTTTTTATTCAAAAAAGACTCACTTTAGTTCTAATCTTTGTTTAAATCAAATTTAGATAATCTTTTTTTCTTCCTAAAAAGTAAAATTTACTGCTTTCTAAACTACTCTCCACTGATCACTTTTATCTCGTTCTCAACTAGCATCTTTTGTTCCAATCTCAACAATTTCTACCAAAAAATCTCATTTATCACTTAATCCAAAATGGAGTACACTGTTCAAAATAACAGCCTACTGTACTCAGTTTCTTTTATCGAGGAGATCGCTTGGATAGGAGTTCGACATTTGTCAAGCGGACTGTATGAGTCTGTGATCACTTTACCCATTACTGTTAGGCAAATTATTGAGCACCAGCGACAACAGTTTGATACAAATCATCAGGGACATGTTCCAATCACAGAGAATCAGCGATGGGACAAAAATTTGATGTTGTTAGCGGCCATCACTATCCTCAAAATAATGGATATGATTTTTCCGCGAATTACGTAGCAGTAAGCATTCAGTACACATTTCCGTGGGAGGAAAGCTAAATTCCAAACAACTGGTTTACTACACCGGAAGTATGTCAGGTATCAATCCCCGATGTGGAAAACAATCTTCTTCAAATAGTTTCAAGAGCTCATAGTAGAGAATAAAGGGAGCTGAGTATCGATACTAGTACCGCTTCGTCATTTAACGATCTGGCGAACTTTGATCCAGCGCAGTACTATGGATCTGCTGATATGTCAACTACACCCTCGATGACAACTCCTTCGATTGAGGAAGGGACAGATCACAACACTATCTTTTTGAGTGATGTACCTAATACCCCAGTCATTGTTCAACCAACCCAACTACCTGTTAGAATTGAGCGACAAAGAGGTTTCGGTAATGAAATTCAGAACTTGCCAGAATTTGTTTTTGAAACCCTTTTTGAATGATTTCTATGTTCAATTTTGTAAACTATTTTGTTTTTGTTCAAAAAATAATAAAGTTGTTGAGTAATTTTTAGGTGTTTCGTAATAAATTTACATTTTCAATTATATAAATTTTTAATTACCTTTTTCAAGTTTTTCAGAATAAAGGTTAACACGAAAGATTAGTTGTCAATTTAGTCGCTTGGTTATTATGAAAAATTTTGATTTTCGACAATTATGAAAAATAGATAATTTTGGTTTTTAAGAAAATTGTCAAATATACTTTCGATTTTTAACACAAAATGTCGAGAAGAAACTCAAATTTTAAGAAAAAATTTTTGTCACAAATGCGATTTTTAACCTGTAAGAACAGACCCGTCATTTTGAAAACTATTAAAATTTTCAGTTTTTTTTGCTTAAAATCATACCGTAAAACTAAGAAGAATGAGAAAAAAATTGCGCACTTTGTACGCACAATTTGCTAACATTTTCAGTTTTTAACGAAAAATCTGAGGTTCTTTCTCTGACTTTTAACAAAATAAATTGTTTGAAAATTCGATGTTTAACAAATAAATTGAGTTCAAATTTCGGCTTTTAGAAAATACACTAGATTTAAAACATATTAGTAAAAACACTTTATTACGTTCTAACTTCAAAGTGCGATATGGGGTTATGGATTGTTCCATGGCCATCTAGTAAACAATCAACAATTTTTATTAATTCAATCTCATACTTTGAGTTCTTAAGTGTCTGAATTCGGTTGAAGAAGGATTACCTGAATGTTTGTGTGCTTGCATGTCGTTGCTAAGTTCTCAGTAGATGTCGCTTGATCTTCTTTCTACTCATCCTCTTCTTGGACACGCTAGCTAGTTTTTAAAAAAGTTTGTTTTCCGAATTATGTTGTACCGATTTCTTCAATTGAGTAGAAACAAGTCCTGCTTCGTCCATTGTGTGACCAAAAAACTGATGTTTATATAAGATGTATAAGCAGTCCACTGTCTGATAATGAAAAGATATATCATCTATTTTTTGGAGTAAATCAATAATGGAAGATCAAATGAGAATTATGTGATAACATAAATTTTTCAGAGAACAAAAAGTGTAATTGTGAGACGCAACAGAGTATTCAATAGTAAGCAAGTAATGTTTATAATCCTTAAACGATACGCAAAAAAACAAAGCTTTCTCGCGAATTTTTTTACGAAAGTCAGGTAAAACTTGAAACATAACTGCTGCCATTCTGTAGACAAACTGATTTTGGAGTAATTCTTTTAAACTGCCGTTTAAGGAAGTAAGGCAATTCAGTTCAAACGCAACAAAAACTTCATTTGAGAAATGACACAGTTCAAGAGACAGCAGCTCAAAAAAACTCATTGTTTTACTTGTTCTAAATATGTCAAACACTATTACTCGCTAATGCAACGCAGACGTGCTAAACATCAAAATAATTATGCTGCTATACTCAAATGTTTTTTCAATTTAAAATTTCTGACTCAATTTTCTGATAAGGAATATTTGCAAAAGGACGCAATTGAATTTTCCATATTTGGAAATGAAAGAAAGATAATGACATCATTGCCAAATAAAGGTGATCGGAAACAATAGAGGGAATATAGTTACAAGTCAAATCATTCAATTAATTTCTTTCTGTCAGATCAAGTTGATAAAATCTCTCTCTCTAAGGTCTCTCCGTCTTACTCGAGGCCTCCTTCAATGTTTACTGATTTTCAACCTAAAATTGGAACTGATTCGGTTCCATTTTATACAGATTTTTGTCCTAACCCAAAAAGATTTGCGTGATTTACTGTGTCGCAGATTTTCAAAAATGGACAAAGTTATTCTGAAGCAAGTTTCCAAGTCTTCAAAAAGTAAACCTGAATGGAAATATCCTGAAGGGGGAGTTAAAACTGAGTGAGCAACCGGTTCAATTTAAAAAGAACCCATGTATGGAGGATGTGCAGCAACGATGTCACAAAGTCAGAGAGGTCAGAATAGGACGAAACCGACAAATACATATGACGTTCATTCAATACGTTCAGAGAATCCAGCCTCACTTTATTTGCAGATTCGACTCGTTTGTCGTAAAAAAATGAGTTCAAGCAGGTGACTTATGTCAGATACACTTTGAATGAGCTCAAGGAACTGATTCAAAATTTGAATTACTTTTCTAACACTGAACAATGTACCCTTCAGTAATAATTGTTGCGTGATTTTGTAATATGTCTTTGTCTGCTCTACAACAAAAGTTTCATTTTAAAAATATTTGGTCTGAGAATGAGTTGGGATATTAGTTGCTCAAGAAACATTTTTTTGAGTCTCAGAGATAAGTCAAAGATTTTCAAGTAAGATTTCATTTCGAACTTAAAAGATATTCCTAAACTGTTCTTGGAGCTCAAATTTTTTCCAAAAGAGAAAACTTGGATATAGAGTCCCAAAACTCGGAATTTAAGTGGGCTATTCATAACGAATTACGCGGAACAAAACTTATATAACTTATAAGTTATATATATATATATATATATATATATATATATATATATATATATATAAACGAATTACGCGGAACAAAACTTATATATATATATCGTTCAGATAAACAAGAAAATACAGTCTCACAACATGTTGGAACGCATATCAGTGGAGTTTTCTGACAAAAATGGAATTAAAAAAAGAAGACTACGAGAACTTACTAGAGCATCTCCCTACACTTTTATCTTACATTGAAAAAGTTTGAGAAAAAGTTGATGGATATTATCATTCTTGTCAACATATTCAATTGTTACGGAAGCATACTTTTAATATTTCCCGAAACTGAAAAACGCAAAATCTGTTTTTTAGCGGCCTGTAAAATTTCGGACAAAATAATAAATTTGGAGGAAATTAGCCAAAAAATTTCCTCATGGAGGATTTATTGTTAATGGAAACTCCTTTTTAGACTTTTTCTTTGCTAGATTGAAAGTTTTTCGATTACATGCTATGCTACACGATTCTCCTGGAGCGGTTAAAGCAACTACAAGTAAGGATCCATGATACTGTTACATGTTACCAAATTTTCGAAGCTCATCCTGCTTGGGACCTTTAACTGGGTTAATCTTTTGTGTTTCCATTAAATTTTATCATCCTCAAATTTTCAAAAAGCGAGACTGCTAATCATTTTTGGTAATAATCCAACCTAGAAAGAAAGAATGTCTCTCGTTGTATTTGATATTGAGTGCTTGAAGGGAAAAATTGTCAAGGAGTTGGGTGTCTTCAAGGCTGGAATTGTATTGGGATACAGTTTCCTCCCACCCAAAAACTATAAACCTACTTTTAAAGCTAAGTGGAATACTGGAAATTTACATGGGATTAACTAGAAAACTGGAAAACTGAGTTGTCATCAATCATTCACCAACATTGTTCACCTACAACAGAATACTTTGTAAAAAGTTTAGGGAAATGTAATCTCCTCCAAAATTATTTGTGGGAAGATGTGGAGAATCTCTAGGATCTTGGTTGTCCAAAAGTTTCCAAACTTCTCAACAACTTGGATACTGACTGGGATTGTAGCAACTATCCGTATCGACTCAAAAAGACGTTTCACTATGCAGAGAAAAAATCTTATGCTTACGGAACTTGGACGCTTGATTTTTTTAATAACCTATAATATTTGTAATTTCTAATCGTATTTGTGATCTTTTGTAGTTAATTGTTTTCAATTTACTCTTTTTGGAAATCAGAGAAAAGTCGCATTCCCAGTTGGAAAGATTGATTTTCCCCTTAAAAGAAGGTATAAATGAGCGAGCATACAGATAAGGGTTCAAATTTAGGTAATTTTGTCTTTGATGATAATAACCACGAACGATAATCGTGGAAATGTTTTGGACAGATGTGTAATAGATCTGTGGTGGTTTTTTTGCTCCAATTTTTTTGTTCTTTTGTTAATATTAGCGTACTTTGTAGTAAGAATAACTCTTGCCGATACTTGTGAAGAAACAGCAGTCTTATCTAGTACAGTCGGTTATATTTTACCTTCTCCTAAAAGATTAACGGAATCATTTCTACTAAGGAACGCATTTTTATTTCATTGGTGGGATCAAGTCGGTATGAAAAATCTCATCTTATCCATGATTGCTAACTATTGCAACTTTTCAACCCGATTTTGATAATTTTTACTATTTTTTTCAACATTATCAATCACTTTACGGATTAATGTCCAAAAGATTAAGAAGATTCATTTTATTCAAGGAGTTGATTTTGAGTTCATTCAGAAACTACCTAATAATAGAACGAAGTATTTGCCAATTTTTGATGATTCTTGTTAGGAAATCTCAAGCTCGAAAGATTTTGTCAATATTGCAACAGCTGCAAGGCACAAAGGACTTAGTACAATATATATAAAGCGTAATCTTTTTCATCAGAATAGGTTGGGAATTGATAATGAGTTAAAAAATAAAGTTGTATTCAGGTCTCCTAGAGATGTTCTCCTCATTAACAGTCTTAGTCAACAGTTCGGGTTAGGATCACAATTAAAAGATTGGTATACAAAAGCTACTTCAATCCCGTATGGTCAGGTACTCATTGAACTGACTCCAAAAACAGTCGACTATCTTAAATTTTGCACAAAGAGTGGTTCTATTCCCACTTTTTTCCTTCCTAAAACGAAACAAGAGATCACTTTTTTGAACGATGAAGACACAATGTCTCTCTACACTGACAGCGTTCCGAACGTATTCCCAGAACTTCAAGAAAACGTTCCTAAGACATTGTCCAAAAGAATTCATTCAGTTTTTAAACGAATGCATAGTAAACCTTCTCGGAGGACAACTACAGGAAACACAAAAACAAGACGTAATAAAGTACAGAGTTGAAATTCCTCAATTCGTGCTAAAAATAACCGGAATAAATAAAGGAAGGTTAATTTTAAGTTCACGAAAATCAATAGAGCTCATATCAATTTTGGCACGATCTATCATTAATCAATTGTCCTGAAATGGAACAGTTGGTTTTTATTCCTCAAATCCTTTATAAAAAAATACTTTAAGTTAGAAGTTAGAAAGTTGGACACGTTTGAGCAGAAAATAGTTTCTGTCCCAATACATTTGAACCGTAATTACAAGAAATCAGCAAATCAGCGAAATCAGCAACAGAACCAGATCCTTTTAGAACGAATCAATTGTAGATCAAATTTTGAATTTACCGCGATTCAAGCTATCTCTCACCGACACAATTTTAATAGCTGGAATAGAAACAAAATTAGCTTTAGCAGATTTTATTATTTTAATTAAAAAGAAAGAACGTTAGTTTTCCCGACATATATTACACAATACTTGATGCTAACGGAACAAATCCGCAAAAAGTAATAAACGAAGATGCCAAATGCAAAGACAGAGGGAGCTGGATTCCTTTCAAAATCTGAAAAAGCCAAGCTACAAAGTCTATATATAGATATATGGAAAAGCCGCATATGGATCAATTACAAATCTACAAAAGGTAAGTGGGTTATCCAAAAAGAAAGTCTTTTCTGGCTTTGTTCGTGTGCAACCAAAGAAGTCAAAGAAGTCTACTGATGCAGTTCTAGCTTTCAAAAAAATGATGCGTAAAAAAAGTTTGCCAGCGAAAGTATGGGTTGATCAGCGAACAGAGTTTATGGAAGAAATATGGTGACAAATACATGAGAAAAATGGGTTCCTGTCGCAAAAAGTTGAACGCAAGAATTAGGTGCTCAACAGGTATAGCTCTAAAAAATTTTAACAAACAAAAACTTTTTGTCCATTTTTACAGAAACCTAATTTACCAATATAAGCGACCGCGTTTTAGAGTTGGTGAAAATGTTCGTATATCAAAAAAAGTTATTCCGCTCAGAAAACGTTTTAAATCTCAAATCGCAAATGAGTTCCTCAAAATTGTGAAAATTGCTACCTATAATCAACCAACCTATAACCCTTGCGGAGAACAAATTGATAAAATTCTTGGTGAGTTTTATGAACAATAGCTTTCAATGTGTATCAATTAAAGATGAGTTTTTTCACTGTTGGTTACCAACGCGTCGTTTGATTGTTACCCGAACAATACGCTAAATTCTATCGCAATTCTTCTACCTGAACAAATTAATCTTGATGGAGAATGGGAGGTAGCGATAACAGAACTATCGTATCCTTCCTTGTACCAAAACATAACAGAGGGTAAAATCTTCTATCTAGATGAAACAACACCAGATACAAAACCATCGGATTATTACACACTTGATCCGGGTCTATACCCATCAATCTCTGATATTGTCAATGAAAGGAACAGAACATTTCAGAAACGTGAAATGTATGAAAAAACGTCAATCAAGTTACACGTTAACAAAATTACGCAGCGAATTTCTTTGAGTCTTCCTAATCAGAACTCTTTACTTGTCATTTTTAGTGCAGATCTTTTTCATGACTTTGAATGCGAAGAATCTGCTCATGGTATGGGTGTTTTCATGAGTTGTGCTGGTCCACATTTTCCCAAGTTCCCTTCTGACATTGTACGAAAACACACCTTAATGAAATAGAGTGATATTGTTGAATACAATATTGTGGAGGATACAAAAGCTGCTCTTTTACGATGCATTCCGTTTATATCAAAAGTTTAGAATAGAGACATCATCTAAACAGGACAATACATGAATTATTAAACTTTTTCAAACTTACAGATTAAAAAATTCTAAAAAACTCATCCCGCAGCACAAAAAACTCGAGCTCCGGGACTCTCATGGTAAAAAATTTCCTTTCAACTTTGTTGGTGTAACAAGAGCAGTACTAATGTTTAGAAAAACTTCTTAAAATCATTTTGGGATTTAAATTTGTAGAAAACGGTCGCTGATAGTAATTTACCGTATTTTCGTGATTATTCAAGACAAAGGGGAAGAGGATTTGAAGCGTTAGAACAAACAATTGGGAAGAGAGCTATTCCATTCTTGAGGAGATATGTCGTCTCAGAAGCAAAAAGAGTTGGTCGTGATTCGCTTGATATAGCTGCACAAGAAATTGGAAATGTTCTAACTGGAAAGAAAAATTCAAATCTGTGACTGCAGATGTTGCAAAGAAAACATTACGTAAACAGCTAGGTGGTGGAAAAATTAGGAAAGGTTGCATTTTTCGAAGAATTCCCTTAAAAACCAGTCGACGTATTTGAACTAGAAGAGATATTTTCTAAGCTAAAAAGAATACTAGATCTACAAACGATAGCAACTGTGGTTATGGTCACTTTACAAACTCCTGCTTGGAGATTTTTGATAAAATTCCTGTTTTGGAACCAATTGAATCTTCTCGCGTTCAAGAAGTTTATCCAAGTACTTCATTAGATGAAAGCAGCATTGAGTTCGAGTTTGAAACAGATAGAAGCATATATCTTGATATGAGAGATATCCACCTTCAAATCAAAGTTGGATTACAAAAGGAAAGATTGTTTGATGACTTTATGAAAAAAGACGAGCATGGAAAAGCAGATATGGGAATGTCTTTCACAGATGATGATTTACATTATCTAACTCACGTCAACAATTTATTGCACTCGCTCTTCTCCAACTGTGAGGTGTATCTGAACAATCAACAGGTTTACAACTCAAATGGTCTCTATGGACAGAATGCTTTAATTTCCAATGAATTTAACGCTTCCACAAGAAATAATGAAGGTATTTTGGCTTGTCATGGATATGAATTTGAAAAAGAACCCAGCGATTTTGAGAAAAGCCTATTTATAGATCCAGAGGAAGAACATTTGCTGAAAAATGGAACTACTTATTACGGTAAATTAGCAATTGATTTGTTCCAATGTGAAAAGTTACTGCTTCCAAATACAAAAGTTAGACTGAAATTGATTCGTGCAAGACCCAATTTTTACATGATCTCCTACAATCCTCACGTCTCCCTTAAAGTTCTTGACCGTTCCCTGTTTACAAGACGTGTTGTTGTTAACGAAGTGTATCACCAGACTATCAAATATCAATTAATTCATCAACCTGCTTGTTACAACTTTATGGAAACAATTGCACGCACATTTATTATTCCTTCAGGACAGAACCAGTTTATTCAGGAAAATGTTTTTAACAATGCTCCAATCAGAAGAATAGCTATTGCGATGAACACAAATTCAGCATTCACAGGACATTTTCAAGAAAATCCTTTCCATTATCAGAAATTTGGTTTACGAGAACTAAGAATTGTTCGAGGAGGTAGAGCTCTAGTATCATTTCATACAACAATGACTGTAGGGCATATGTAATAACAATGAAATCATTGAATTTTAATGAAGAGATTCTTGCTTTACCAAATAATCTATTTCAAAACCATTACGTACTTGTATTTGATCTCACTTCACTTCAAGATGCTGGAGAAAGTTTTCGTTATCTTGAACTCAGCGGTGATATCATCCGATTAGAAAATTTTTTCGACCTCCTGCTCGGATGCGTGACAGAATTATTTGTCATAGGAGAAAGAATGTGCACTTTTAAAATTGATCAGTTCGGAACGGTTGTTAAATATGTCTGAAGATTTTTGCGTTAGCGAATTTTTTTTCATAATTTTTTAAATTTTTTATGTGTTTTACATTATTATTTTCTGCAATGGAACATTTGTGGGTTATATATTATCGTCACCCAGTTGTCATTCTGTTCACCAATTAATTTCTTAAAATGGACGTTAACTGGGGGCGAACTAAATCAAACTTTTTTTGTTTATGTTCCTCTCCTAATTTTTCTGGTACTTTTTTTATAATTATTTTTTCTACCCCAATTACCATAACAATTCTGTAGACAAACTCTAAAGGTCAAGCAAAGTTTCAATAGAGCGAGCTGAAAACTGCAAAGATTGCTGCTTTTTTGAAGAGAACGAGTCTTTTAAGCTTGACTGTACAATTAGAAGTCCGTGTGTTAATGGTACTTGCGAATTAAAGCAGAGAAAAATTGTTTGACAGGGATAACACTTCCCTGAGTCAGATAATTAAACGAATCCCAGAACTCAAAAACTGTTATATTGGATCCTTTCCAGCAGACTGTACCCCCATTCAGCTTTGCTATCATCAACACTTCTCCGAGCAGTGAAGCTGGAGAGCATTGGATGATGATTGCTCGACACACTCGAAATTATTACTATGCTGATTCTTTGGCTCGTCCAATCAATAAATTTTGAATAAAAAATATCAGGAAATGATACAAAAGTCCATTCAAGAAACTCAATTTCTGCCGCATTTCAACTATTTAAATTTTTTCAAACAAAACATAACAATGTTCATGATGTTCATGTTTTAAACTTAAATAATTTTATAGTCTAATAATGTCGACTGTATTTTTTTCCTAATTTCCTAATTTCTTCGTTAGGTACTCAAATTTTTGTTGCCGATTTTATTAACTACTCGGCTAAATGTACTTTTGATACTCTTTCCTTTTGTACTATCATCATATAAACGTTTGATTATTTTGTATTTGCATGTGCCTAATTTGTACTGTGTCTGTTAATTTGTAATTTTTAATTCAATTTTTTCTTCCATTTAATATTTTTCCAAGTTATGAGCGCGTAAAGGTCCACTAGTGGAAATGCCTTATTAGCAAGAGGTAGTTTGAGTTGAGAGCCCAGCACGCTACCGCTGCGCCATCTTGCTATTTAGTGTCGGCTATACCTAATCTTAATACATTGCGGCGGCTATACCTAATCTCAATACATTGCGGCAGTAATACCTAATCTCAATACATTGCGGCGGCTATACCTAGTCTTAATACATTGCGCCGGCAATACCTAATATTAACACCTTGCCGCGTCTATACCTAATCTTAATACACTGCGGCGGTTATGCCTCATAATAAAATATTGCGCTGGTTATACAAAAAAAGGTTGAAATTTACTGCGAGGGAAATTATCCATTGCCTGTACAATTTCCCGCCTGTACAATTCCCCTGCGCGCTGCATATACAACTAATCCATAAATGACCTCCAAAATCACGTGACAAGTGCCTCCAGAAAGCACCCTGATCTGCTAATTCCTTACCGCCCACCCCTGCAACACGCCCCCAGATTTTTTCCCTATATTAATACAATAAAGTAGAACCGCTCAGAAATATACTCCTGTACCCTATCTTAATACAGGGGGTCCTTCCCCCCCGGGAGCCTTGTTCACCTTATTACTACTGATCAGTGTTGTTATCAGCAAAAACAGTTGCATTTGATAAAGCAATTTTCAGTTCTGCCTCAAACGGACGATGAGATTGCATTTGCTATTCACAAAATTCGATCTGCTTATAGGTTCTCGATGAAAAAGCTGTACTTCTAATAGACGCCAAATACGCATCCATTGGCCTACGTTCGCGATATCTTTAGAAAACAGATTGAGTTTTTCATGCCTTAAGTGCTTGATCAAAATAATAAATACACAACCAATAAGTTCCTACTGCCGTAGAAAGATCTGTTGTGGCAGTGATTGCATTGAATGAACTCTTGCGCAAATGGAACTTAAGGCAAAAAATGTACTCAGACAGCCGAACCACATAGAATATTTTATAGAGTCATTTACTTTATCTAATGAAGATCTATATAATAGTAGTTAGCGTTTTAGATGCCTAGTGACTTCAGCTAATTATAAATTGATTGCGAAGGATCCCGTGAAATTGAGATTTCTCGATTTGTTCAGAGGCACTGATGTCAGCATTAAAGGTGGTTGTCGTGCTTGGTTATGGGCCTGAGTAATGATGAATGGCGTGATTCATTCCTAACAAAATCCAAAACATTTCCAGATCTGCTCCAAAATCATGAATCTCCAAAAAAATGCAAAAATTTGCCAAAATATGTTACTCAAATATGACGAGAGATGTTCAGCAAAAAACGGTGTTGTTTGCAGTGATTGCGGTTAAAGATTTTAGAATGTACAACTAGTTGTTTGCTTGGTTCAATTGTGTTCAATCATAGAGTTGTTTAAGTTTGTTCAAGTTCTCGGAGTTGTCACAGTGGTCACATTTACCAACAATGCTTCAGGTGCATTTTTTTCTGTGTAAAGTTTTTGATCACAAAACTTTGTGTAAAGTTTTTGAGTAAGTAATTGACAAGAGTGTCCGTGTTTAGTTTTATTAGTAGATTTTTTAGTAGGCGTATACTCTAAACTGTCCAGCAATGTTATGCTATTGAAGTTTCTAGCTGTTTTGGCCGAAAGATTTGTTCCTCTAGTGTGATGTCGGTTTTTATCTTCATTGACTCCAGGCATATGTTTAATATCCTCATAAGTGAACTCCAAATCAGGGACTTAATGAAATACAAAAGTGAGAGTCACACTTATATAAAAAATTTAATAAAAAGATTCGGTTTCAAGGTTAAAAACTGGGTTTGAAACTTTATTTTTTACTTGATTTTTGGTTAACTCAAAATTGTCAGAATATAAAATAGACCTTTGATTAGACAAAGCTCGGGCTTCGAGCCAATTCAACGAAACTAACAAATCTTTGTTGACTTGGTTATTTTCCATCGATGACAAAACTGATATTAGGTACCAACCAGAGCGAGAGTTAAATTCATTATTGAACACCAAACTTACCATCAGAGCTAACCACTCTAATAAGTCTTAAGTTTTTAAACCAACTTTTTTTCAAATCATTATACTTAATAATATATTTTGCTAGTTTGCATTTTAAACAAGTAACACGCTCAAAAGGCAAAGACATAGATTTTTGCGCACGGGCGTCTACTATAGTGGCGACAGAGATGATGCTGGTGCAGACAAAGAGTTCTCCAACACCATCAACCGGGCATATAAAATTCTGACAACTGATGCGGCGCAAGAAGCGTACTACATAAGACGTTCATATAACAAGATTTGTGGATAAAAATACTGTTTTATTTTGAGTGAGTGGTACACTATATTCTTGTTAATAGGGGGGCAGTGTGAGTACCACACGTAGATAAAAGAAGTGTTAGTAACCTTGGGTTTCAAGGTTACAGATTTGGCTTAAAACCTAATTAATTACTTGATTTTTGGTTGACTCAAGTTTGATAGTTGTCAGAAAGCAAAATAGACCTTTGAATAGACATGGCTTGGGCTTAGAGCCAAATCAGTGAAACTGACATATCTTTGTTGACTTCGTTAATTTACCTTGATCATAGAACTGGTTCTCGGTACCGACCAAAGCGAGTGTTAAATTCCTTCATTGAACCCCTAACCTTCCATCAGAGCTAACCACTCTAATAAGTCTTAAGTTTTAAAACCAACTTTTTTTCAAATCATTATACTTAATAATATAATTTGCTACTTTGCATTTTAAACAAGTAACACGCTCAAAAGGCAAAGACATAGATTTTTGCGCACGGGCGTCTACTATATTGGCGACAGAGATGATGCTGGTGCAGACAAAGAGTTCTCCAACACCATCAACCGGGCATATCAAATTCTGACAATTGATGCGGCGCAAGAAGCGTACTACCTAAGACGTTCATATAACAAGATTTGTGGATAAAAATATTGTTTTATTTTGAGTGAGTGGTACACTATATTCTTGTTAATAGGGGGGCAGTGTGAGTACCACACGTAGATAAAAGAAGTGTTAGTAACCTTGGGTTTCAAGGTTACAGATTTGACTTAAAACCTAATTAATTACTTGATTTTTGGTTGACTCAAGTTTGATAGTTGTCAGAAAGCAAAATAGACCTTTAAATAGACATGGCTTGGGCTTCGAGCCAAATCAGTGAAACTGACATATCTTTGTTGACTTCGTTAATTTACCTTGATCATAGAACTGATTCTCGGTACCGACCAAAGCGAGTGTTAAATTCCTTCATTGAACCCCTAACCTTCCATCAGAGCTAACCACTCTAATAAGTCTTAAGTTTTAAAACCAACTTTTTTTCAAATCATTATAATTAATAATATAATTTGCTACTTTGCATTTTGAACAAGTAACACGCTCAAAAGGCAAAGACATAGAGTTTTGCGCACGGGCGTCTACTATAGTGGCGACAGAGATGATGCTGGTGCAGACAAAGAGTTCTCCAACACCATCAACCGGGCATATCAAATTCTGACAATTGATGCGGCGCAAGAAGTGTACCACATAAGACGTTCATATAACAAGATTTGTGGATGAAAATATTGTTATATTTTGAGTGAGTGGTACACTATATTCTTGTTAATAGGGGGCAGTGTGAGTGTCACACGTAGATAAAAGAAGTGTTAGTAACCTTGGGTTTCAAGGTTACAGATTTGGCTTAAAACTTAATTAATTACTTGATTTTTGGTTGACTCAAGTTTGATAGTTGTCAGAAAGCAAAATAGACCTTTGAATAGACATGGCTTGGGCTTCGAGCCAAATCAGTGAAACTGACATATCTTTGTTGACTTCGTTAATTTACCTTGATCATAGAACTGATTCTCGGTACCGACCAAAGCGAGTGTTAAATTCCTTCATTGAACCCCTAACCTTCCATCAGAGCTAACCACTCTAATAAGTCTTAAGTTTTAAAACCAACTTTTTTTCAAATCATTATACTTAATAATATAATTTGCTACTTTGCATTTTAAACAAGTAACACGCTCAAAAGGCAAAGACATAGAGTTTTGCGCACGGGCGTCTACTATAGTGGCGACAGAGATGATGCTGGTGCAGACAAAGACTTCTCCAACACCATCAACCGGGCATATAAAATTCTGACAATTGATGCGGCGCAAGAAGCGTACTACATAAGACGTTCATATAACAAGATTTGTGGATAAAAGTACTGTTTTATTTTGAGTGAGTGGTACACTATATTCTTGTTAATAGGGGGCAGTGTGAGTGTCACACGTAGATAAAAGAAGTGTTAGTAACCTTGGGTTTCAAGGTTACAGATTTGGCTTAAAACTTAATTAATTACTTGATTTTTGGTTGACTCAAGTTTGATAGTTGTCAGAAAGCAAAATAGACCTTTGAATAGACATGGCTTGGGCTTCGAGCCAAATCAGTGAAACTGACATATCTTTGTTGACTTCGTTAATTTACCTTGATCATAGAACTGATTCTCGGTACCGACCAAAGCGAGTGTTAAATTCCTTCATTGAACCCCTAACCTTCCATCAGAGCTAACCACTCTAATAAGTCTTAAGTTTTAAAACCAACTTTTTTTCAAATCATTATACTTAATAATATAATTTGCTACTTTGCATTTTAAACAAGTAACACGCTCAAAAGGCAAAGACATAGAGTTTTGCGCACGGGCGTCTACTATAGTGGCGACAGAGATGATGCTGGTGCAGACAAAGACTTCTCCAACACCATCAACCGGGCATATAAAATTCTGACAATTGATGCGGCGCAAGAAGCGTACTACATAAGACGTTCATATAACAAGATTTGTGGATAAAAGTACTGTTTTATTTTGAGTGAGTGGTACACTATATTCTTGTTAATAGGGGGCAGTGTGAGTGTCACACGTAGATAAAAGAAGTGTTAGTAACCTTGGGTTTCAAGGTTACAGATTTGGCTTAAAACTTAATTAATTACTTGATTTTTGGTTGACTCAAGTTTGATAGTTGTCAGAAAGCAAAATAGACCTTTGAATAGACATGGCTTGGGCTTCGAGCCAAATCAGTGAAACTGACATATCTTTGTTGACTTCGTTAATTTACCTTGATCATAGAACTGATTCTCGGTACCGACCAAAGCGAGTGTTAAATTCCTTCATTGAACCCCTAACCTTCCATCAGAGCTAACCACTCTAATAAGTCTTAAGTTTTAAAACCAACTTTTTTTCAAATCACTATACTTAATAATATAATTTGCTACTTTGCATTTTAAACAAGTAACACGCTCAAAAGGCAAAGACATAGAGTTTTGCGCACGGGCGTCTACTATAGTGGCGACAGAGATGATGCTGGTGCAGACAAAGACTTCTCCAACACCATCAACCGGGCATATAAAATTCTGACAATTGATGCGGCGCAAGAAGCGTACTACATAAGACGTTCATATAACAAGATTTGTGGATAAAAGTACTGTTTTATTTTGAGTGAGTGGTACACTATATTCTTGTTAATAGGGGGGCAGTGTGAGTACCACACGTAGATAAAAGAAGTGTTAGTAACCTTGGGTTTCAAGGTTACAGATTTGGCTTAAAACCTAATTAATTACTTGATTTTTGGTTGACTCAAGTTTGATAGTTGTCAGAAAGCAAAATAGACCTTTGAATAGACATGGCTTGGGTTTCGAGCCAAATCAGTGAAACTGACATATCTTTGTTGACTTCGTTAATTTACCTTGATCATAGAACTGATTCTCGGTACCGACCAAAGCGAGTGTTAAATTCCTTCATTGAACCCCTAACCTTCCATCAGAGCTAACCACTCTAATAAGTCTTAAGTTTTAAAACCAACTTTTTTTCAAATCATTATACTTAATAATATAATTTGCTACTTTGCATTTTAAACAAGTAACACGCTCAAAAGGCAAAGACATAGAGTTTTGCGCACGGGCGTCTACTATAGTGGCGACAGAGATGATGCTGGTGCAGACAAAGAGTTCTCCAACACCATCAACCGGGCATATCAAATTCTGACAATTGATGCGGCGCAAGAAGTGTACCACATAAGACGTTCATATAACAAGATTTGTGGATGAAAATATTTTTATATTTTGAGTGAGTGGTACACTATATTCTTGTTAATAGGGGGCAGTGTGAGTGTCACACGTAGATAAAAGAAGTGTTAGTAACCTTGGGTTTCAAGGTTACAGATTTGGCTTAAAACTTAATTAATTACTTGATTTTTGGTTGACTCAAGTTTGATAGTTGTCAGAAAACAAAATAGACCTTTGAATAGACATGGCTTGGGCTTCGAGCCAAATCAGCGAAACTGACATATCTTTGTTGACTTCGTTAATTTACCTTGATCATAGAACTGATTCTCGGTACCGACCAAAGCGAGTGTTAAATTCCTTCATTGATCCCCTAACCTTCCATCAGAGCTAACCACTCTATTAAACCTAAACTTACCTAATCCAACTTTTCTTCACATTGATCTGCTTAAAAATTTAACTTCAAACTTCGCATCTAAAGCATATACCACGCTCAATCAGCCAAAGACATATAGTATTGCTTACGTTCGGCTACTATTAACACTCACCATGATGCGTTGCTCGCTTTTGTGAAGCCTCTCGGGAACAGACCCCTCGCGGGTATCTACTTCATACTTGAAAAAATTACCAAAAAAGCTATGCATGGGTTAAGAGGATAGAAAATCCCAAAAAAAAAGAAATTTTGCACGCTACTTGAAGAAACGTCAGAATTTGGCTTCAAAAAGAGAGCGTTGAATTGGTTCGCTGCATGCAACTGAACG
Organism: Convolutriloba macropyga; assembly: GCF_964194025.1. NCBI lineage: Eukaryota > Metazoa > Xenacoelomorpha > Acoela > Convolutidae > Convolutriloba > Convolutriloba macropyga. The sequence continues at coordinate 87,475,932 of NC_134468.1, forward strand.
CTACGGTTTATCGCTGGTAAAATCCATGACCCTTTTTGCTTTCGGTGCAATCTTGTACAAAAACAAAACAATCGTTTGAAGGAAAAATACACTACGCAACTAAACTTTGCTCTACAGTGTTCTTTGCACCTAGAGAAGCGTTAGCGAATATAATTTATGGCTCATGCTATGACTGTGGATTTCAGACATCATTGTGGTCGCTAGAAAGCTGATATTTTGTCACAAGTCCACCAACAATGATGAGAACGTTATTCTTGACATCAAAGCAAGTAGCAAATTGAAGTGTAGAGTCAACAAATCTTCTTTGGCGCAAAAATTGAAAATCTTCAGCCAGCTCAAGCCCAAATAGGGCAGAGAAAACGACATAATTATATGACATTAGTAAACCCCCCCCCCCCCCCAAAAATGGTAGTGCAGACTACAAATCCTAAAAGGCAATTAAAAATCTAAGATAAGAACACATTTTGGAAATTGGAAAAGTGATTTTGTTCCACTCATCTTCCTGCATAGGGGCGCCGGGCAGTCTGCAACACGCACTGTAAAGTAACTAGCGACAATAATCTCTGAAAATAAAGACAACACATACTCGAACCAATAAGATACATTTGTACAAAGAGAAATTTCTCACTCTCGGGCGGTGAAATTATCAGTCCGAATGCCATGGTAAAAAGATTTTAACTACGGTTGACAAAAAAATTCTGTGTTGTCGTGTTGGAAATAGGCTAGATCTTAATTATTACAGAATAATTTCATCCCTTTGACGGGGCTCCTGTTGCCTAGCATATTGCTATAAGCTTAAAATCTCTCCGAGTGTGTTATTGCGGTATAATTAAATACGCTGCTATGGTTTCACTTTGCGAGCTTACTGTTCCGTCCTTCTAAAATATCATCAATGCTTCTTGCAACGTGAGAAAAATTTTGTCGCTTGTTTTCTGTTGTGTTTTGACATCGTTCATCGACTTTCCATGGAAGCAAATTGAAGAGACGTCTTACACCGACAATTGGCTCTAACATTGACAATGTGCTCTGCAAACCTCTCTTCTATTTTTTTACGTAGATCAGTGTTATTATCAGCAAAAACAGTTGCATTTGTTGCGGCAATTTTCAGTTCTGCCTCAAAGGACGATGAAATTGCATATGCTATTCACAAAATTTGCTCTGCTTATAGGTTCTCGATCAAAAAGCTGTACTTCTAATAGAAGCCAAAAACGCATTCATTGGCCTACATTTGCAATATCCTTAGAAATTAGAATGAGATTTTCATGCCTTAATTGCTCGATCAAAATAATGAATACACAACCCAATAAGTTCCTAATGCCGTGGAAAGATGTGTTGTAGCAGTGATTGCATTGAATGAAATCTTGCGCAAAAAGAACTTAAGGCAAAAAAATGTACGCAGACATCCGAACCACATAGAATATTTTATAGAGTCATTTACTTAATCTAATTAGGATCTATCTAATCGTAGTTAGCGTTTTAGATGCCTAGTGACTTCTGCTAGTTATAATTTGATTGCAAAGGATCCCGTGGAATTGAGATTTCTCTATTTGTTCAGAGGCACTGATGTCAGCTTTAAAGATGGTTGTCGTGCTTGGTTTTGGGCCTGAGTAATGAAGACTGGCGTGAATCATTCCTAACAAAATCCAAAACATTTCCACAAAAATGCAAAAATTTGCCAAAATATGTTACTCAAACATGACGAGAGATGTTCTGCAAAAAAACGGTGTTGTTTGCAGTGATTGGGGTTAAAGACTTTAGAATGTACAACTAGTTGTTTGCTTGGTTCAATTGTGTTCAATCATAAAGTTGTTTAAGTTCGTTCAAGTTCTCGCAGTTGTCACAGTGGTTGCATTTACAAACAATACTTGAGAGAAACCGACATATATATATATATAAAGGCAGTTAAAACTCCAAAATAAAACCCCAAAAAATGCTAGTGCAGACTACAAATACTATAAGGCAATTCGAAATCTAAGATAAAATCACGTTTTGGAAAATGAGAAAGTGATTTTGTTCCACTCATCTTCCTGCATAGGGGCGCCGGGCAGTCTGCAACGCGCACTGTAAAGTAACTAGCGACAACAATCTCTGAAAATAAAGACAACGCATACTCGAACCAATAAGATACATTTGTACGAAGATAAATTTCTCACTCTCGGGCGGTGAAATTATCAGTCCGGATGCCGTGGCATAAAAAGATTAACTACGGTCTACGATCTAGCAAATAGAAGTTTTTTGAAGAATCAAATTTTATTGCAATCAGAGAGCCAACTGCTCTTGTTAGCAGTTTCTGATGCTTCCAAATGCAATATGGTTGCACTATTCGAACAATGGGGTTAAAGTAAATAATCAGGTAAATATAATACATCACATCCTTGTAACCTGTTTCTGATTGGTTAAGCAAATAAAGTGATTTAAGTCATTCTTACATAAATAATGTCAAAAACTGCAATGTTTTTTTGTTAACATAAGCACGGATGGTCATAACGTAGCTCTAAATGACTCGAATGTACCTAATTTGACCTTTAATGAAGACCTAAAGTATCATAGAATAAACAATTGAAGAAGTTTAACAATGATTGACAAAACATCAAAAAATGCCAATTTTGCACCTGTGAGTGTCACACGTATATAAAAAAGATGTACTATAAATCATGGGTTTCAAGTTTAGTGAATCAGTATAAAACTTGATTAATTACTTGATTGAAGGCTGACACAAAGTTGATAGGTGTGAGAAAAGAAAACAATCCTGTGATTAGACAAAGCTCCGGCTTCGAGCGAAATCAACGAAATTGACATATCTTGGTTGCCTTGGTTAATTTACCACAATGATAGAACTGATATTGTGTATGAACAAAGCGAGGAATAAATTCACCAAATTGAACACCAAATTTAACATCAGAACTAACCACTCTATTAAATCTTAATCTATTTAAACCAACTTTTCTTCACCTTAATCTACTTAACAATTTAACTTCTAACTTTGCGTTTTAACCAAGTACACCGCTCAATTAGCCAAGGACATAGAGTTTTGCTGACGGGCGGCTACTGAGATGGAATTGCTAGCCATTTTTGTTTCTCCGTCACCTTGTATCAAATTATACGGTTATGATTTTGACAAAATTGTATCAACAAAGATCTATTCTCTAGATCACAGTAAAAACTGTGATAACAAAATTTGAGTATCGAAAACAAAAGAAAAAGGTAGTGTTTGATATATGCTGGAGTTCAACCTGAGATAAAACTAAATTTTGTATGTATGAAGCGGCATATACAGGGTCGGCACTTAAAAAAAGCAACGTAAACGACTATTTCGTTCTTCTCACAGAAAATTCAAGACTGCAAAAATCAATAGACCCTTTAAATGAGGGAGTTTGTAGGAAAATTTGGCAGAACACAAAATTTTGCCATACCAGTTTTTGGAGATAGGAAATTTAAAGTCAACAGGTCGGTAACCGAAACAATTTTACGACAGGCCAGCGAAACCACTTATGTCGAAGAGCCTAGTCAAAGCTTCAAGGCCAAAATTGGTTGCGAAGGCGCTATGTATGCCGAGTGGGTAGAATGGGTATCACCTACAGGAGCAAATCTTATTAGAAATGTACTAATCAATGCCAAAATTTACATCGGAACAATTTGGGGCAAGCTGCTACACAGAAACCTATCAAACTTTAAGGATCCCCTAGGTTTCTCGAAAACTGTTTTTTATCAAAACCACATAATTTCAAGACGATTTAGTAAACTATTTTTTTGAAAATCAAGGTGAGCAAACATGTCAAATGATCAAACATTTTGATAAGGAGGACCCTGCAAAAATTTATGGTAACAACATGACCAATTTTATCAGCGGAAAAATTTTACACAAAAACAAATATGAAGATTTTTCTAAGAAATCTTAGAGCAAAAATCAATTAGTTTGTGTGGACAGCAGGTGAAAACAACCGGAGTTCCGGGTTTTTTCTCCGAGTAGACTTCAGAACTGAAACCTTGTAATCTTAAAATAACCAAGGAAAAGTTTCTTTCAAGCGTTGTTGACACCTTTAATTTCGAACTTCTCAAAAAGAGGGAATTTTTTTAATGACAATTAGAACGCTCCAATGCAAGATTCGACGACTGAAAACTCAAACAATGATTGAAATATCAAAAAAACGTTGTTAGTCCATCAGTACCGCTTTTCGAGAAAGGACCTCACGTTGAAAGAGCAGAATCTGTGTTATATGTTCATTAATCTGCCAAGATGGTAGCAACAATAACTAAACTTCCTTTTTGCACAGAAGATGTTCCTGTGTTAGTAGAGGGTCAGAACTTTTCTTTCATTAGATACTTGGACCATATTGAAAAAATTTTGTATCATAATTATACAATCGCTGCATGCAACCCGCTCTACCCAAATGTTGCCAAATTAGAATACGGCAGTTTGCAACAATATGGAGAAATGCTGAAGAATTTCAATTGTGAGATATATCAGTGGATATATCAGTCGATGATTAGTAACTGAAATAAAAATGATGAAAACCTGCATTGCAGCCCTTTCGCCACATCAGACGCAGAACAGAGTCAAATTGCTCGAACAATTCGCCATAATAGTATAGGAATTATCAGTCGGGAAGCATTCCAAAATTCGGATGAAAAATACAGTTATGAAAGTTTTTTTCAGGGGAAGGAGCGGTTCCAACAAGAATTTATTTCTAACAAATGAAATAACATTCTTTCGGAATTTAAGTAGCGAAAGCTTTTACATTTAGTTAAAAGCGAAGGACATTGCTGTGTTAGTTTTAACAGTCTACCTCATTTTTCAATTTGAGGAAAATTTTCCTAAATTGTTCATCTATTTAGGATTAGTTACTAATGGAGCATCTTGGCAACAACTATAGCGGAATTTTGACTCCATAACGGGAACACTTATGTAAAACCAATTACTCAAATTAATAAATGAACGCCGAGAACAAAAGAAAATTATTGAAAAAAAGAGTCCTTAAAAGAGTCAGTTGTTTAAAAAATTAAAAAAGAAAGAAAAAGAAATATAGGTTGTCTTTAGTTCAATCCAAAAAAGGAAGGAACGTCTTGAGTTCGAGACCAAAAAAAGTTGTCATGAGTTGAAGACCGAAAAAAAAGAAGAAAGGGCAACGTCTCGAGTTCGACACCAAAAAAATTGTCTTGAGTTCGAGATAAAAAAAACTGTTTTGAGTTCCACACCAAAAAAACGAAAGGAAAAAAAGAGGAAAATTTTTGAGTTCAAGATTCAAAATATCGAGAAACTTTAGAAGCAAAAAGGGTTTTTATCCAATACAGCGGGTAACGAGATTCCACAGATTGGTGAATATGTAGACTACATGCCAGAATTGTGGAAAGCTTTTCTGAGATTTCCCTGGTAGTGTACCGATTTGAATCTTGTCTGTCGCTGACTTGGAAAGTATCTACGTTAGAACATCTGGCACCAGCCAATATTCGGTCGCGTGCTCTGCAGACTGAAGTGGAACTGCAAAACCAGTGCTTACAGTTAGAGAAAATGAAGAGTACTAATTCTTCACTTCAAATATACCTCGTCGAGCTTCAACAGGAACTGTATAACTATTGCAATAAGACCCAAGTGGCAACAAAAGAAGTTTTGGGCAAAGGGGGCGCCGATTAAGAGGCGTTACGAGATAATATAATGGCAGCAGCAGCCAGAAATGCTGAACATGAGCAAGCCATTGAGGTATTGAAGCAAGAGTTTGCCAATTTGAAATTCAAAACAGCTAAGAAGGGCGAAACCATCGAAAATATGGAGTAAAATGAAGGACTAATTGAAGTCAGAGCTTGAGCAGCTGGAACACTACAACCAGTATTTGGCCAACGAATGCCGTAGAAAGATTCTATCATTGATCGACAAAACAGTACTCTTAAAAACAAAAATGCCAAAACAAAGGCCACGGAGAAATATTTATCCGAGGTTCGGAACAAAAACATTATGAACCGGCCTGCAACGATATACGAGATTTTGTTGGTAAAAAGGTCTGCTTCAAAAGATCAAATCAAGAAACACTGCCACAAGATCAGCCTGTTGACGCACCCTGATGCTGGTGGAGACAAAAGTTCTTGAAGAATATCAACCGGGTATATCAATTTCTGACAAATGATGCAGCACGGGAAGCGTACAACATATTTGGACTTGACAAGGCAGAAAATGTCATGAACATACAAAACTGATAGTTAAACTGTCCATATGAATCTACAACTTTTTTGTGCATTAAAACGTTCAAATAACAAGATCTGTAAATGAAAATATTGTTTGATTTTGAGTGAGTGGTGCACTCTATTCTTGTTAAGAGGGGGGCAGAGTAACTGTCACAAGTATGTAAAAAAGATGTACTAAAAACCTTGGGTTTTCTGAGTGTCACACGTATAAAAAAAGCAACACTGAAAACATTGAGTTTCAACAATAAAGATTTAGTTTAAAACTTGATTTATTATCTGATTTGTGACTGAAACAAGGTTGATAGGTGTCAGAAAAGAAAATAGACCTGTGATTAGACAAAGCTCGGGCTTCGAGCGAAATCAACGAAACTGACATTTCTTTGTTGACTTGGTTATTTTACCACGATGATACAACCGATATTGGGTACCGATCAAAACGAGGATTAAATTCACTCGTTGAACACCAAACTTACCGTCAGGGCTAACCATTCTATTAAATCTTAATCTTTTTAAACCAAGTTTTCTTTATCTTAATCGTCTTAAAAATTTAACTACTAATTTTGCAACTTAACCAAATATCACGCTCAATTAGTCAATGGCCTAGAGTATTGCGCACAGGCAAAAATATAGTTTCAAGTTTAAAGATTTAGTTTAAAACTGAACTTATTACCTGGTTTATGGCTGATACAAGGTTCATAGGTGTCAGAAAAGAAAATAGACCTATGATTAGACAAAGATCGGGCTTCGAGCAAAATCAACGAAACTGACATATCTTTGTTGACTTGGTTAATTTACCACGATGATAGAATCAATATTGGGTACCGAACAAAGCGAGGCTTAAATTCATTCATTTAACACCCAACTTACCGTCAGAGCTAACCATCCTATTAAATCTTGATCTATTAAAACCAACTTATCTTCACCTTATTATATTTAACAATTTAACTTCTAACTTTGCATTTTAACCAAGTATCACGCTCAATTAGCCAAAGACATAGAGTTTTTTGCGCGGGCGGCTACTATATTTTCAATTTGAAAGATTTAGTTTAAAACTTGATTTGTTACCTGATTTATGGCTGACACAAGATTGATAGGTGTCAGAAAAGAAAAAAGACCTGCGATAAGACAAAGCTCGGGCTTCGAGCGAAATTAGCGAAACTGACATATATTTGTTGACTTGGTTAATTTATCACGATTATAGAACCAATATTATGTATAATTTTGTCTGTAATTTAAAACCCTGTTTTTAAGTGCTGCTGATGATTTTGAAAGTTTTATTACACACTTTGAGCTCTTGTCACAACTTCAAAAGTGGCAAAGAAAAGAAACAGTAAGCGGCGCCAAAACCGAAATTGACGACTGGCCGCCTTATTTTGCGTTAAAGCTTCAAAAGTCGGCTATTGATTTCTATCGTACACTTTTGGAAGACACTAGGAAGAGCTATGATGAGACCATAAAGTTTTAAGACAACATTATAATGAAAAACCTGTAGTTTTCCTGGGGAGGATCGCTAGGCGAGTCCAGCAGCCTGGTGAAAAATTAATAGATTTTCTCGGTGATTTGCAAAATTTAGCCTTGAAAGCGTACCCTCAGAAGTCTTATGAGATAAGAGAATATCTCATTTTGAGGGGATTACTCGAAGACATAGAAAACAGTCAGGTGCAACGCGACCTTAGAAAGAACTTGGGTGACGCGGACATGACTTTAGACACAGCTTTAGAAAGAGCACTACATATTGAAGCGGTCACGAAAATTGAGGAGGAGGATAATCAGCCGCGAGTTTCTGCCATCCAGTCGAAAAAAACACTCGACTAGTTAATTCTATTAACCTTTTAGTGCGAACACTGCAGACCAACAAATCTAACATGCAAGATAATAAAAAAAATTCATCTCAAGCAGCGAGGTCAAAAGAGTTTCTGCGAGGAAGTGAGCGCAGTTCAAGAGAAAGTGGAGATAGAAATAGAAACCATAATAGCAATAACAGAAGCAGCGCTGATAATAGATGAAACTATTACAACATTACAGTGCAATCGCCAACACCAGGAGTCGAGAACAAAAGCCGAGATCGGTCGCACGAGAGTTGTGCCGAGCAGTCAAAGACAGCGGTGAGCTTTGAGAGAAAAATGTTGCCGTTGCGGTCAGCGAAATCATGCATCTAAGGAATGCAAGAACCGTTTTGAATGTGTGATTCCAAATCATTTCAAACAAAATTGCCCGTATTTGAACAACAACTAGCTGAAGATGTCGGGGCTTCAATTTCAGCTAGCTACGTAAAAGTTTTGCGTGGCGGAAGCAGCCCAGTGGAGGCCTTGTTTGCCAAAATAATGATAAAAGACAAACTGATATTGGTTTTAGTTGATAGTGTAAAGAGTGTTGATCCCTTAAGCAAAACACTCTACCAGCAGCTGGCAGAACCGAGCCAGATCAAAAAAATATAATAGCTGCCAACAATGTATAAATGCCTGTAAAAGGGTCAACACAGCTTTTCAGGTCCCACTTCAAAAAATTACAACCGAGATAACAGCTGAGTTTCTAGTGACCAAAATTGAGATAACACCTTGTTAATTGAGCATGGAATTCTTATTTAATTTTGTCTGTATTCTAAAACCCTGAAAAAATTTTGTCTATTATTTATATTATATTGTCTGTATATCAAAACCCTGTTTTTAAGTGCTGCTGATGATTACAAATTACCTCGCCAATGCGATGTTTTCATTAAATGTAAAATTTTTGATGAAGAAGGTAACATAACACAGCAAACAGAAATTATAGTTGAACCCATGAAAGAGTTTAAAGAAAATTCACATTTTTTAATAGCGAGATTGCCAAATGACATGATTGATGATGTCGTATGTGTTCGAGTTCTGAATGCCACATTACAACCAAAGAAAGTTTACAAAAATGCGAGAATCGCATGTGCGGAAAACATTGAAAAGATATCAAGAATACAACAAAATAACCCTGACAATAATACAAAAGATAGAGACGAATTAGATTTTGAGATGCATGTGAACGCAAGTTCAATGAGCTTGTCTTGTGAGGATGACACAAGTGAGGTCACTTTGCACAAAATATGAGGTAATATTTTCGCGAAGCTTAAATGATATGGGATTTTGCTACCGAATTTATCATAAAATTAGATTAAAACAGATGCTGTGCCATTCAGAAGTACATACGGCAGCATGAGCTTTGAGAAAAAAAACATGTAAAAATTGGTTGAAGACTTGGAACGAGACAACTTAGTCGGAACAACACATTCCAACTGGGCAGCATAATCTTTACTTATACCAAAAAAGGATGGAAACTATCGCTTGGTTGTAGACTATCGTGGTCTGAACAAACCAATAGAAAAACATGCTTGCCTTTACCATGATTTAATGAGGTTAATGATTCACTGGAGAAAAACATGTAATTCTCGAACATAGATCTGTTGTCGGGATGCTTTCAGATGACGATCGAGGAAGAGAGTCAGAATTTAACAGCTTTTATAACGCCTCTAGGCCTGTATATGTGAAGATGACTCCTTATGGGACTAGCGTCTGCTCCTTGTGCTTTTCAAAGACTAATGGAGTTACTTTTTGCTGGCCTCTCCAACAAAATGGCTCTAGTGTATCTAGACGACGTAATTGTTTTCGGAAGAAATTTCAACGAACATCTGAAACGATTAGAACTGGTTTTCCAATGTTTAGCGGAGAATGGATTAAAGATCAAGGTATCAAAATACAATTTTTTCCAAAAAAAACTGTCAGCTTCTTGGGGCATATTGTATCCGAGAGTGGATTCGAGGTCGACCCAGAGAAAGTAAGAGCGGTAGGAAGAGTGAAAGAACCGTCATCACTGAAGGACGTCAGGGCCTTTCAAGGCCTTGTGGGCTGTTATCAAAAATTTATTCCGAGTTTCGGAAAAACAGTAGAACCTGCTTACAGTTTTTTGATTAAGCCAAATAAATTCGAATGGAATACAGAGTGCAAAAATGCGGTAACCGAGTTAAAAAAGAAGCCTTTTAGGATATCCAGTTGCAGGAGACCCAGTTTTAGGATATCCAAACGATAGGGATCCGTATACATTAACTACGGATGCTTCGTTGACAGGAAATGGAGCAATTCTTACACAAAAGCATGGAACAGAGGATAGAGTTATTGCATATGCTAGCAATACTCTGAGTAAAAGTCAGCGAAATTATTGAGCCACTGAGCGGGAATTATTTGTAATAGTTCATTTTACTCAACATTTTAAAAACTATTTACGTGGTCAGCACTTTTTAATTATAACGGACCACCGGGTTCCTGTGTGGATCTATAGTTTTAAAGAACCAGACGGTATGGTTGCAATATGGATAGAGAACCTTGGGCAATTTAACTTTGACATCAAGCATAGAGCAGGCAAAAAAATCCTACACGCTGACTGTCTGTTGCACGAAAACACAGAAGACGATGAACAAACAGTTTTTGTTAACGCTATTACGATGAACGCAGAGCAAGACAATACCAATTATGAAAGTCGAGGTTGGCAGTTAGACAAACTGCAAAAAGTAAAACTGTGAGATTCGCAGCAAAAATGACAAAGTACTCAAAGATGTATACCCGTGGGTACTAAACAAAAATGACCGGAACCCAGGCAAATGAAAAATGGAGCATCAAAGGAGTTATGGAAATACTGCGGTTCAATATGCAAATCTTTGTCTCATAGACGGGATTTTGTGTCGTAAACACCAAACAGAACCAAATTTAAGACTATTTACCAAATGCTTGTACCACGGGAGAGAGTGTCCAAAGTGCTTGAGCTGTTTCATAAATCTCCCAGCGCAGGTCACTTTGGGGTTGAGAAAACATACCAAAGGTCTTGTGAAAGGCATTATTGGCCGTGCATGAGCAGGGACGTAAGAAACTGGATAGAAAGCTGTTACGTGAGCCTAAAAAGGAAAGACACAAAGCAGAAACATTGGCATTCACTCACAAAATGGAGACCTAGTCATCCATTTTGGCAAGTATCTCGTGATATCATGTGTAAACTTACCGATTCTCAGGGAAAGAAATGAATTTTGCTCTTCGGCGATAAATTCAGTAAGTGGTTCGAAGCCGTAGCTTTACCCAATCAGGAGGCAAAAACCGTGTCAAGTGCGTTTGTTGAAAACTGGATAGTGAGATTCGGCTGTCCAATCAACCTACACGGTGACCAAGGGTCAATTTATGTCAAAATGATTTCGCAGTCTTTGCAGTGAACTACAACGTCCTACCACCCACAAGGGAATGCGATGATTGAAGGAACAAATCGGACAATAGAAGAATGTCTCTCCAAATTCATAGGTAATATCAACATGCATGGACAAAATTTCTACCTTTAGCGATGATGGCCTCTCGATCATCAATCCAGAGTATAACAAAATAAAATCCAGCATATGTGGTACTGCGTTTTCCACTGTCGCTACCTATAGATTTCATCTATATCACATCACAGACCGCAATATATGCAACACCAAGTGACTTTGTTTCCACAATGAAACAGAAACTACAGGCCAGGCATCAGTCGACGCAAGAATATATGGATGTCGGACAAGAACGCCAGAAGACCTATTATGATAGCAGTAGGTGTGGACCGAGCTATAAAGGTGTGGACCGACCACTTATGTCAAAGAGCATAGTCAAAGTTTCATGGCAAAAATGGGGCAAAAAATGGGCAAAAAGGGGGCAAAAAATGAGGACCAGACATAATAGTTGAATTTTAAAAGAGTTGAATTTCAAGATAGAAGATAAAAATACGAACAAAGCTATTAACGTCCATTATGACCGACTGGAAAAATATAAAACACGAGAAAAGCCAGTCTCGTCTGCGCCTAAGGCGAAACGAAAAACAACAGTTAAGGAGCAGAAGAGTACCGATTTGAACAGCTCAGACGATGATGATATAATTGAAATAGAATCATCTACAAACAGTGAAAGCAATCTAAACACAGAAACTCAATCCTAAGCTGAGGATGCTAACAATTCACTAAAAGTTACAAATGACACGTCTGACAATAAAGCTAAAGAATCAGAGCAACAAATCTCTAAAGGGCAAGAGAAGGCAAAAAATGTTTCCGAGGGAGGAGGTGCAACTTCTTCAAATTCTACAGAGTACACTAGAAAAAAAGCAGCGAAAACAAAAATTCCAAAAACAGAAAAAAGCAAGAAGATTTTAGTAGTAAAACAAAAAGTACTGATGAAAAGGTTAATAGTGATCCCAAGGCACCAAAAATGGCTACAAGTTCTAGCTGCCGATTAAAATTGGTGCCTGAGAAATTAAAGAATTACTTTACTGAGCAATATGAAGAGTACTTTAGCAGTCAGGGAACTGATGATGATTTTGTTTCGGGAAAATCCAAAAAGAAGTAATGGAATCGAAAAGAACGGCGAATTCTTCCGGAGCATCGTGTGATGGAGTATCACTATGTTTGTATCTGGCAATGCTAGTCATTTTTGCTTCTCCATCACCTTGTATCAGGTGATACGGTTACGATTTTGACAATATTGTAGCAGCGGAAATCTATTCTCTAGATGACAGTACAAACTGTGATAACAAAGTTCGAGTACCGAAAACAGAAGAAGAAGGTAGTTTGATGTATGCTGAAGTTCAGCTTGAGATGAAACTAAAATTTTGCATGTATGAAGCGGCATGTACAGGGTCGGCACTTAAAAAAAGCAACGCATATGGCAATGACGTTTTTCTCTCGGAACATTCAAGACTACTAAAATCAATATAACATTTAAATGAGGGAGTTTGTAGGAACATTTGGCAGAACACAAATTTTGCTATACCAGGTTTTGGAAATAGGACCTTTAAAATCAACAGGTCGGAATTGAAACAATTTTTTTTCCACAGGCCAGCAAAACCACTTATCTCAAAGAGCATGGTCAAAGTTTCATGGCAAAAAATGGGGCAAAAAATGGGCAAAAATAGGGCAAAAAATGAGGACCAGACATAATAGTTGAAGTTTTAAACGATTTGAATTTCAAGATAGAAGATAAAAATACGAGCAAAGCTATTAAGGTCCATTATGACGGACTGGAAAAATATGAAACACGAGAAAAGCCAATCACATCTGCGCCTCAGGCGAAACGAAAAACAAAAGTTAAGGAGCAGAAGAATACCGATTTGAACAGCTCAGACGAAGATGATATAATTGAAACACAATCTTCTACAGACAGTGAAAGCAATCTAAACACAGAAAATCAATCCGAAGCTGAGGATACTAACAGTCCATTGAATGTTACAAATGACACGTCTGAAAATGGAGCTAAAGAAACAGAGCAACAAACCTCTAAAGGGCAAGAGAAAGCAAAAAATGTTGCCGAGGGAGAAGGTGCAACTTCTTCAAATCCTACAGAGTACACTAGAAAAAAAGCAGCAAAAACAAAAATTCCAAAAACAGAAAAAAGCAAGAGGATTTTAGTAGTAAAACAAAAAGTACTGATGAAAAGGTTAATAGTGATCCCAAGGCACCAAAAATGGCTACAAGTTCTAGCTGCCGAATAAAATTGGTGCCTGAGAAATTAAAGAATTACTTCACTGAGCAAGATGAAGAGTACTTTAGCAGTTAAGAAACCGATGCTGATTTTGTTTTAGGAAAATCCAGAAAGAAATAATGGAATCGAAAAGAAAGGCGAGTTCGTCCGGAGCATCGTGTGATGGAGTATCACTAAGATTGTATCTGGCATTGCTAGCCATTTTTGCTTCTCCATCACCTTGTATCAAGTGATACGGTTACGATTTTGACAATATCGTATCAACAAAATTCTATTCTCTAGATCACAGTATAAACTGTGATAACAAAATTCGAGTATCGAAATCAAAAGAAGAAGGTAGTTCGATGTATTCTGAAGTTCAGCTTGAGAAAAAACTAAAATTTTGCATGTATGAAGCGGCATGTACAGGGTTGGCACTTAAAAAAGCAACGCATATGGCAATGACGTTTTTTTCACGGAACATTCAAGACTACTAAAATCAATATATCCTTTAAATGAGGGAGTTTGTAGGAACATTTGCAGAACAAAATTTTTGCAATACCAAGTTTTGGAGATAGGACTTTTATAGTCAACAGGTCGGTAACTGAAGCAATTTTACGACAAGCCATTGAAACCACTTATGTCGAAGATTAGAGTCAAAGCTTCATGGCAAAAAATGGGGCAAAGAATGGGCAAAAATGGGGAAAAAAATAAGGACCATACATAATAGTTGAAATATTAAACGATTTGAATTTCAAGGTAGAAGATAAAAAGACGAACAAGGCTATTAAGGTCAATTATGACCGACTAAAAAAATATAAAACACGAGAAAAGCCATTCACGCCTGCGCCTCAGGCAAAACGAAAAACAACAGTTAAGGAGCAGAAAAATACCGATTTGAACAGCTCAGATGAGATATAAAAAAAGTTACAAAATTTAAAAAAAGATACAAAGTATCGAAAACAAAAGAAGAAGATAGTTTGATATATGCCGAGGTTCAGACTGAGATAAAACTTGAATTAGGCATGTACGAAGCGGCATTTACAGGGTCGGCACTTAAAAAAAAGCAACGTTTATGTCGATTTCGTTTTTCTCACAAGAAACTTCAAGACTACTAAACTCAATATTACCTTTAAAAGAGGGAGTTTGTAGGAACATTTGTCAGAACAAAAATTTTGCTATACCAGGTTTGGATATAGAACCAGTAAAGTCAACAGGTCAATAACTGAAGCAATTTTACGACAAGCCAGCGAAGCCTCTTATGTCGAAGAGCATAGTCAAAGCTTCATGTTAAAAAATGGGCGCGAAGGCGGAGCCTGAAGAGTGGGTTTCACCTACAGGCAATAACCTATTGGAAATGTGGTAATCAGTGACAAAATTTTCAAAAGATCAGTTTGGGAGAAGCTGCTACAAAGAAGCCTATAAAAATTTTAAGGATCCAGTAGGTTTCTCGAAAACTGTTTTCATCAAAATCACATATTTTGAATACGACTTAGTGAACTATTTTTTTGAAAATTAAGGTGAGCAAACAAGTCAAACGATAAAAAAACTTAAAAAAGGAGAACCCTGCAAAAATTTTTGTTAACAACAAGACCATTTTCATCAGCGGAAAAATTTTACACAAATATATGAAGATTTTTCATTACAAAATCTTAGAGCAAAAAGCAATTAGTTTGTGTGGACAGCAGGTGAAAACAACCGGAGGTCCAGGTGTTTTTTTTTCTCCGAGTAGAGTTCAGAACTGAAACCTTGTAATCTTGAAATAACCATAGAAATGTTTCTTTCAAGCGTTGTTGACACCGACACTTTTAATTTCGAACTTCTCAAAGAGAGGGAATTTCTTCTAATGAAAACTCGAACGCTCCATTGTGAGATTCAACGACTGAAAACTCAAACAATGATTGAAACATTGTTAGTCCATCTCATTAGAAATGTACTAATCAATGCCAAAATTTACATCGGAACAATTTGGGGCAAGCTGCTACAAAGAAACCTATCAAACTTTAAGGATCCCCTAGGTTTCTCGAAAACTGTTTTTTATCAAAACCACATAATTTCAAGACGATTTAGTAAACTATTTTTTTGAAAATCAAGGTGAGCAAACATGTCAAATGATCAAACATTTTGATAAGGAGGACCCTGCAAAAATTTATGGTAACAACATGACCAATTTTATCAGCGGAAAAATTTTACACAAAAATAAATATGAAGATTTTTCTAAGAAATCTTAGAGCAAAAATCAATTAGTTTGTGTGGACAGCAGGTGAAAACAACCGGAGTTCCGGGTTTTTTTCTCCGAGTAGACTTCAGAACTGAAACCTTCTAACCTTAAAATAACCAAGGAAATGTTTCTTTCAAGCGTTGTTGACACCTTTAATTTCGAACTTCTCAAAAAGAGGGAATTTTTTTAATGACAATTAGAACGCTCCAATGCAAGATTCGACGACTGAAAACTCAAATAATGAATGATTGAAATATCAAAAAAACATTGTTAGTCCATCAGTACCGCTTTTCGAGAAAGGACCTCACGCTGAAAGAGCAGAATCTGTGTTATATGTTCATTAATCTGCCAAGATGGTAGCAACAATAACTAAACTTCCCTTTTGCACAGAAGATGTTCCTGTGTTAGTAGAGGGTCAGAACTTTTCTTTCATTAGATACTTGGACCATATTCAAAAAATTTTGTATCATAATTATACAATCGCTGCATGCAACCCGCTGTACGCATATGTTGTCAAATTACAAAAGGGCAGTTTTCAACAGAATGCAGAAACATTGAAGAGATTCAATCGTGAGATATCACAGTGGTCGATGCATTGTAACTTAAATGTAAGTGATGAAAACTTGCATCTTAGACATTCTCCACATTAAACGTAAAACAGGCTCAAATTGCTCGAATAATTTGCCATAATAGTAAAGGAATTATCAGTCGGGAAGCATTCCGAGATTCGGATGGAAAATACAGTCATAAAAATTTTATTCACAGTTTCAACAACAATTTTTTCTAACAAATGAAAAAACAATTTTTCGGAATTTAAGAACCGAAAGCTTATACATTTGGTTAAAATGACGGACAATGCTGTGCCAGTTTTAACAGTCTACCTCATTTTTCAATTTGTAAAAAAATCTCCTAAATTGTTAATCTATCCAGGATTAGTTTTTAATGGAGCGTCTTGGCAAAGTGCAGGAGCAAAAAACAGAAAAGGCAACGTTTCCAGTTCGAGACCAAAAAAATGTCTTGAGTCCGTGACAAAAAAGGGAATGAACGCCTTGATTTCGAGACCTTAAAAAGTGTCATGAGTTCAAGACCACACAAAAGAAGAAAGAAGGCAACGTCTCGATTTCAAGACCAAAAAAAATTGTCTTGATTTTGAAACCCAAAACAAATTGTCTGAGTTCAAGACAAACAAAACGGGAACGTCTTGAGTTCGAGACCAAAAAAAAGAAAAGAAAAAAAGAAAAATGTTCAGTTCAAGATTGAAAACATCGAGAATTTTTAAAAGCAAAAAGGGTTCTTTATACAATATAGCGGGTAACGAGATTCCACAGATTTGTTAATATGTGTACTACAAGCCAGAATTGTGGAAAGTTATTTCCGAGATTTCCCCGGGAGTGTACGGAGTGGAATCTTGTCTGTCACTGACTCAAAAAGTATCTACGCTAGAACATCTGGCACCAGCCAATATTCGTTCGCGTGCTCTGCAGACTGAAGTGGAACTGCAAAACCAGTGCTTGCAGTTAGAGAAAACGAAGAGTACTAACTCTTCACTTCAAAAAGACCTCGTCGAGCTTCGACAGGAACTGGATAACTATTGCAACAAGACCAACAAAAGAAGTTGT
Source organism: Convolutriloba macropyga (assembly GCF_964194025.1). Classification (NCBI taxonomy): domain Eukaryota; kingdom Metazoa; phylum Xenacoelomorpha; order Acoela; family Convolutidae; genus Convolutriloba; species Convolutriloba macropyga. Next base: position 87,493,430 of record NC_134468.1, read on the forward strand.
TGCCAACTATGGCAACAAAAGAAGTTTTGGGCAAAGGGGGCGCCCATTGTGAGGAGTTACGAGATAATTTAAAGGCAGCCGCAGCCAGAAATACTGAACAGGAGCAATCAACAGAGGTATTGGAGCAAGAATTGGCCAATTTAAAAGTCAAAGCTGCTAAGAATGGCGAAGGAGAAAATGAGAAAATTGAAAAATATGGAGAAATTGAAAAAAAATTGAGGCCAGAGCTTGAGTAGATTGAACACTACAACCAATTTTTTGCCACGAATGCCGAAAAAAAATATTCTCTCATTGATCGACAAAAGAGTACTCTTAGAAACGACAAGGCCAAAACAAAGGCCATGCAGAAATGGTTTATCCGAGATTCGGAAGAAAAACATTATGAACCGGCCTGCAACGCTATGCGAGGTTTTGGTAAAAAAAAGTTCCGCTTCAAAAGATCGGATCAAGAAACACTACCACAAAATGAGCCTGTTGACGCACCTTGATGCCGGTGGAGACAAAAAATTCTTCAAGACCATCAAACGGGTATATCAAATTCTGACAAATGATGCAGCACGGGAAGCGTACAACATATTTGGACTTGACAAGGCAGAAAATGTTATGAACAACCGAAACTGATAATTAATCTGTCCATATGAATCTACCATTTTTTTGTTTAGTAAGACGTTCATATAACAAGATCTGTAAATGAAAATAGTGTTTAATTTCGAGTGAGTGGTGCACTCTATTCTAGTGTAGAGGGTGGCAGTGTGAGTGTCACACGTATATGAAAAAGATGAACTAAAAACCTTGGGTTTCAAGGTTAAAGATTTAGTTTAAAACTTGATTTATTGCCTGATTTATGGCTGAAACAAGGTTGATAGGTGTCAGAAAAGAAAATAGACCTGTGATTAGACAAAGATTGGGCTTCGAGCGAAATCAACGAAACTGACATATCTTTGCTGACTTGGTTATTTTACGACGATGATAAAACCGATATTGGGTACCGACCAAAGCGAGGATTAAATTCATTGAACACCAAACTTACCATCAGAGCTAACCACTCTATTAAATCTTAATCTATTTAAGCCAACTTTTCTTCACCTAAATCTACGTAACAATTTAACTTTAACTTTGCATTTTAACGAAGTACCACGCTCAATTAGCCAAAGACATAGAGTATTGCGCACGGGAGGCTACAATACACCATATAAGTGCCAATAGCCACACTTTTGGGTCTGATGCGATAACTTTCGTTAGGTCCATGAATAGCTAAGAGGTAACCCTAACCGTGTGCCATAACCTCAGGTCCCTCAGGTTTTCCCTTCCCAAAATGGGGGGTGTACAATTTTTCGGTCCCAACTTGCAATGTTTTTTTCAGTTTTAATCATTTTTGAGTTTTGACAAATTCTAAGTTTTAGTTTCAAAAGTTATTTCTTGCTGTCTGATGGCTTTTGTAGCTGGTTTGAAGTGGCGCCAAAAGTGGCTCTTATCTTTTTGAAAAGAAATTACGGTCTGGTACGAAAGTATATCCCCACCCCATTATGGTATGTGTACCATGATGGAGGGGCTGGTTTTGCATTATATGATCACTGAGCGGTATGATGGGGGCTGCAAGGATAAAGTCCCAAAAATCGTTCGTTTTACTGAAAATCTGGTTTTTCTAGGTGCAATGGCGGAGCCGTCAACAAATCATCTCTCGGAATTGGATTCTCTTCTATGTGAACTACAGAGTGCTACAGCAAACAATGGTCAGAATTACTTACAGATAATTTTTGATGCCCAATTTGGGATAAATTGTAACTTTTCTTATGTATTTTAGCCAAAATTATTAGAAACGACCACCTCTTTGCGGATAACTTTCAGAGTAAACTAGCTGCAACTAAGCCACCTCTTGAGAGTTTGATCAGTGATCTAGAATCCTCCATAAAATTGTAAGTTGTCTCCTCTTATGTCTTAATCAATGTACTCGCGTCGAAGTACCCGATTAGTTGTTTAGAAATGAAAACCGAGCAGTGCGTCCCTCTGTGTCATATGGAGAAGAAAAGCCACAGAATAAATCTCACTTTTATCAGTATCCCGATAGCAGAACACAAGTTCAAGAAACTGATCTTGACAATGTAATTTCTCAGGTAAGAAATAACGCTCGTTGGTTGTGAATTGAATGGGGGAGGGGCTTTCGGAATTTAGGGGAGGGAATTTCTCTTAATTGACCTCTTTTTTTAAAAAAAATTGAATGGCTACAATTTTTACTGTCTACAGAAAAAAATGGTGTTGGCTGATTAGAAGTTGACTGATAAGACTGATAATTATTAGTTGACTCTCAGTTTGTATCTGTTCTATCGACTTATTAGTTTTGGGTCTTTCCCATTATAGCCCCTCCCCCATTAAATTATAGCCCCATTATGGTATATTTACCATGATTGGGAGGGCTATAGGTAATCTGATCGCTAAGCTGGGGGGGGGGGGGGGGCTATAAAGGGAAAGACCCTTAGTTTTTAATATGAAGTAAGCAGGTCGAGACGTCGCATTAAGGGTACACACAATTAACTTCTGCAGCTACAGAGCATGTGCCGTTGTATTGCGGACACTGCGATAACTGGCAAAGACCTAACAATAGTTAAGTGTGGTCTTGCAATATGGATAGCAAAACCCATGGGATTACCGTAAACAGTTGCCACGGGAATTACCGACGATTCATCATTGGGCATGCACTCAATTCCGTCTTTTGTACTCAACAAGTGTGCTCAACAATTGTCACCATTGATTATCGAGTTTTTCGTGCGAGTTAAGAGAACTCAGCAGTGGCCGTCCCAATGGAAAACATCAATTGTTACTCCGCTTCACAAAACTGGCCCAACTCCCGATGTGACAAACTACAGACCTATCAGCATACTGCCAAAATTGTCAATTATTGTTGAGCTATATATTCAACTTCATCTTCTCTCGAGTCTGTTCTAAAATTAAACGTAAACAGCACGGATTCACCGTAGCACAGTCACTCAACTCCGTTCGTACTTGAACAAAGTTTGTGCAGTATAAGATACATTTGAGGAATGCTTGATTGTTTATTTTGATGTGAAAAAGGCTTTTAACTGTCTGTTTCGCATGGGTTACTATTACATAAATTATCCTCTTTTTGTTTTGATTACAATCTCTTAATGCTCTTTAAATCAAATCTTATCGATCGAAAGCATGTTGTTACAGTTGACGGACGTTTTTCAAGTGAAGTAGCAATGACATCAGGAGTTCAAAGTTGCGCGCTGGGTCCACGTTTCTATCATTTTTATTAAAGATGTCAGACTCAGTACAGCATTCTGACTGTTTTCTTTATTGCGATGGCATAAATTGTTTTTTGTTTCCTCAATCGACAAAATCCAAATGGTATGGACAGCTTATCCTCCTGGTCAATATTAAACGAGCTAGACTTTCATCCGGACAGGTGCAAAGTTTTCTTTTAATCCGCGCTACAAGAATGCTGACCTTTTTGAATGGATCGCGCTTGAAATACGTGGGTTCAATTGTAGATTTGGGCATCACTGCCAGAAATTCCTTGTGTTGGGACAAACATGTTGACCTAAACATCGCAAAGGCTGCAAAAGTTTTAAATTTTTTGAATCGTAGTGTTCTAATCGGAGTTTTTGTTTCTGGTGGAAAATCTTTATATAAATCCGTGTCATCTATTTTTGAGTACGGCTCGCCAGAGTGGTATCCTTCAGCTTTGGCTTTGAGAAGAATTGAAACGTTTTTAACAATTATGCCTCGAATGGGCTTTGACATGTGAACAAAAGTCTTTCTTTGACTGTTTGAAATTCTTTGACATGTTGCCGGTTTCTTATCAGCTAATACGAACAGACCTGCTCCTCCTATTTAAATCAGAAAATGGTTTTTTAACTCCTATCGCAATGCAATTTTAATTTGCTCGGTATCACGAACTCATCAGCTTGGAATATTTGAAATTGCAAAAAACCCAGTAAATTTAGACAGACGAACTCTTTTTGAATCATTCTCAATGAGCAGCGCAGCATCTGATGAAAATGACAATTATCGACGTTGACATGTCTAAACAGCAGTTAACGTTTGCAGTTGACCAGTTTTTAGCAATGTGCGTGAGGAATAAAACAGTTGCTTTGGTAGAAAAATTGTGTAGGAGGGAAAAACGATATGGTGATTGACCGGGCTAGCGGAACAAATTTGAAGAAGCACTGAGGATGAAGCGTGCCACAGTAGATGAAACAAAAAATGGCAATTTTTTCGAAGCAATGCAAGAACGCTTTCTGAACAATTTTTAGTTGCTCATTGCAAATTAATTGCGCCTTTGGGAATGGTTTCTCAGTCACAATTGATGTGCAAAAGATGGGTATACTCATATGTGCCACGATGACATTTAATACCCTGTTGACACCCTCACTGTCAAAAATTCAGCAATACCAGTAAGATACGAAGTCAAAGTAATTGGTTTCAACTGGGATAGTATGCTCATTTTTGGAGAACATGTAAGGAGCACCAAAGAGAAACGGCAAAGCGGAATATTATACTGAAGATTGCCGGTAGCGATTGTGGCTGCACAAATGTAACTTAAAAAACTATCTGTGGGAGCGTCCTGACCTACGATGCTCCCATTTGGTCTTCACAATCAGCTATACAAACTGGAACCACCTGCAAACATAACGAAATATTGCTCTTCGCACAATTACTTGAGGTGTAAAAATGTCTGACATCAATGACTTACCCTATGAGGGTGAAATGCTGGCTGTTAAGGCTCACACAAATGCTAGCTGAGCAGTTTCTGGCCGGGAGTTATCATAGCTACCGTGCCGATCAAAAGAACCTCTACAATCCATTCTCTTCCCTTGAGACCGACACTAAATCACTAAATGATACTTATAGGGACTGCTTGAAAGAATACATCAATAAAGGGGATATAAATTGGAAAGAATGCAGAAATGCTCTCAAAAGCGTTCAAAGACACTCAAATGCGTTCAGAAGCGGTTCATACTCAGCTGTAAAAAGACAGCAAGCAACTATGCAGAGGAACAAATGCTGACACGAATTGCACTTTTCCGGTTGACACAACTGAGAACTAGATACTACGCCCTGTTGAACTCTTACTTGAGTAGGATTTGAAGCAAGATGTTGTAGCACAGCATGATGTAAATCACAATTTCAACTGCAGCAAGAGCCAGAGGTCTAAAAGTTATTTACTTATGGGGATGACTATTAGAGCTAGCTAACTAGCTGGTTTTTATCCCCCCTGTCCAACTCGACCACAATGCACAGAAATATCCGCCTTCCTTGCCTTCCCGGATGTTGACGATGCACCTTCCTGGCCCTCTAACTCGGGGACCCCATGTCACTCACCATCGCGTAGATGCAAAAGGGATGCTGCACAACAAGCAAATTGTAGATGGGCCGTCACACACACGCACATATACATATATATATTCATATATATATATATATATATATATATATATATATATATATACATATATATACATATATATATATATATATATATATATATATATATTATTATACAAATGTAATTAAGGAACCAGTTAAAAAAGAACAATATACCGCCAAAATTATCCGCGGCAGTTCTCTGTGATAGCTACAACAACAACACTTTAGTCAAGATCTTCAACCCACTCGGGAAATCCTGTCCGAAGATATTGCCGGATGCATTTAAGTATCACGAATCAATCAAAAATGTGAAATACAAACAACGCGTTATAGAGGTAGAGCACAGCACTTAACACAGGAGACCATTAACACAGCAGCGCAGGGCCTGTAGCAATAAACGTTCTCAAAAGAAATGCTGCAAAGTTTATCTAAAAGCGCTGGGAACCGTACGCTGATGTTAAATAATGCCTAATTCGGATCAAAATAAGCTTTGCTCTCCTTCGAATTTGTTTTCTCTGCCTGAGGCCAGGTAGGTCACTGCCATGAAAGGAATGTCCTACGCCATATGTCACGCGGGACGGCTCAAGAGCTTCTGAAGAATTTCCCTACATACGCCTGAGTTTTGAAAGAAACCCCTTCCAAGTTATATCTTTTTTCAATAACCACATTTTGCAACGTCGACTAAAAATACAAGCGTAAGTACTCTGATGCGTTCTGTTTATGTACTGTTTTCAGCAGTTCTGTTTGATCAAATTTTTGTATACGGATTACTACAATTTACCTTTTTCTCATTTAGAGGTCGGTGTTATGGTTTCGGCCGTTGAAAATAATCTAGTTTTTTTGTATAAAAAACAAGCCGAGAAACAAAATGGCTGTTGTAGAATGCCCGCTACTAATTTTTAGTATGTACTATTGGAGTTTGATGTCAAATCAGCTACCGGTCGATTTTCTTCAATTATCTCAAAGCCCACCTGTCGGGGACCAATTTTTTTGGTGTTCTGTTAAGGTAATCGAAGACTTTTTCGAAAAACAAAATTGGGTTACTTATCGGTAAAGTAGAGACAAACGAAAAAACGTCAAAGGCTGATAGTGTATTGAATTTTCAGCAAGTCGTTGCTATGAAACACAACCGTAAATTCAAATTTTAAATCAATTTTTGGTTTTGTGTTTGTCATAGTAACCTGGAAATTGTGGTGCACATTGCTCAGAAAAAATTAATGCTCATTTTTGGAAATAAGTGCTTATATTGGCTTAATTCTTTCACCAAAGATAGTTTTGGGTAAACCGTACAGTAAGAGCTTACTACGGCTCTATAAGAAAGCTAGATATCGAGCTAAGAATGTTAAGTCAAACAGTTTGCATGAAAATTACACGACAATAATTGCTTTATATTTCACTTCATTGGAGATATTTTAACGAGAATATCAAAAATCAATTAGAAAAGATAGCAAGCTAACGTCCGGAGAACCAGCTAGTTGGGAGGCAGCTTGAAAGGGACTAAAAAATTACTAGGGGCAGTTTTCTCAAGGACTTTTTGTTTTGTGTGATTCAAAATTCATTCACAAGTGTGCGCAGGTGAACTCAAGTGGCGACAGCTCACTACATAAAGTCAAATGATACGTGCGCCGAAGTTGGTGTTATTTTTTCACTTCATTTCTTAAAGTGGTATATAATCACCTCTAATGACGTTATTTGAAGCCCCTTACTGAATTTTGGTCCCATTCAAGCTACCTCCCACAGCCCCCCTCCTGACTGAAGTAGGCTGCAATCCATTAGTGCTCCTACTAGTTGTTCGAGAATATTTTCGACGTTAGTTGGTTATATTTTCTAATTGATTGAATTATTCTCGTTAGAATATTTCCAATTAAGCGATATATAAGCAATTATTTTCATGTTTTTTTTTCATGCAAACTGTTTGACTGAACATTGTTCTAGAATATTCTTTCACTCGTTTGAGCCATATGACTTTTCGTCAATGGAAACGGGATGAAAAGTTAAAGCGCGAGGGCTTTAGGTCAATATGCAGCTTTCTTTTAGAGCCGTATTAAGCTCTAAGTGTACGGTTCACCCAAGTTTTTGAGCAAGTGATTCAAAGCCAGGCACAACAAAACTAATATCTCCACGGTCGTTTGAGAGAAATTTAGACAGTAGTCGATTACTTTAAATTGCCCTTAAACGAATTTGTAGCTATTATATTAGCTCTGCTATTGTTTTTATGCTGTTTTTGTACTACAAGCTTTTCGTTTCATCGTTTTGTCTGACTATTTAGCTTTTTGTCCTGAAAACGGGATAAACAGGTAAAGCCCGGAGTTTCTCTTAGAGTCTCTAGGTTTACTAATCTCTAAGTATGCGATTCACCTAATCTGTTTAGGAGATATAAATTCATGGTTTGGAGGGCAGTTTAAGGTGTATACTGAACTCATAAGCAGTTAAGGTTAACGAAATGACAGGATCATACAAAATGGCGGAGAATGGAGATTCTCATGAGACTTTGGGTTTCATTGAAACGTGGTTGTTTGATTACTGATATTTGTCTTGTGAGGAATTTTTTGTTATGGTTTATACGCTGTACAATAAGGCATTAGTTTACATGATTATCACCGAAAGGTTTAAAACGCCGTATTTGGCTTGATTATCGTTGTTTAAACAGGTTTCATCCATCTTCTGCATTTTTTAGTATGCAGTTGTTCACCTATGCAAATGAGACTTCGATGAAAGCTTTCAGATTTTAAGCTAGAGGAATTTTTTCAGGCCCGTATCTCTGCACCCGTTGGTGCTGGTGATGAAAGTGAAATATACGATGTTGCGACAGTGTCTAACTCTAAAGGCAAACAAACAGGTGAATCGACGACCCATCCTGAAGATATTTATGACAATGCAATATATGATAATGGTTTTGACGCCTATTCTCCTCAGAAACACACCTCAGATGTTGACAGAAACGTGACCAATTCTGCTAGCAGAACTTCACACAATTCTGACGGTGGTTTTGTTTACTCGGACCAAACAAACAATCATTTTGACCGTATGAACGTGGCCAACAACGCATTACGCGAACAAACAGAATTAAAATGGTCGCATGAGAAACTGAACGGTGGCCTGTCTAACGACTTTCCCTCCAGCGGTGACTTGCAGGAGTGTTTTGACGCAGTGACCCATAAAATGGCCTCTATGGGAATTCACGCTCCCAGCAAGGGAGTTTGTGAAAAGTGTGGAATGACTATACATGGACAGGTTAGTCCAAATTTCCTATAGGTATGAAGAATTCCTCATTGGACTTCTTCATTTTGCCCAAATGGTTTTGAAACAGAGTTGGAGTCTTTTCCGTTTATGCCCCTCCCCCCAGCTAAGTGAGAGCATTTTTATTCCCCCCCCCCCCCCAAACGCACGTACCATTTTTTTACATAAGAATTTACTATGTAATGGCCTGCTCTAATGGCTACTTTTTCATTTTGGGAAAAATAGTTTTTCATTTCTGGGAGTCTGAGTTGTCTGCTTACTGTTCCATCTTTAAATTTTTTTCGAATCTCAAGTTTCTGAATAAAGCCTGGTATATTTACAGTATGTTGTCAAAGCACATCAAAAATGTTACCACACGGCTGTGTTGTTATTGCCATCAAAACTTAGGCTGGTCTGGTGGAGCTAATTAATTGCTCTCGAACGAAGTTTGAGGCAATTATTGTAAACGTGTTGATCTTTTTTTCTATGCAAAATTTTCGCTTGACTATTTTTGCGCTTTTGTTCTAGAACATTCTGCGATTTCGCAAGTGACTTTTTCAATCTTCTTTTCATTTTGAGTGATTTCAGTTGCTCTCATTCTGAAATGAAGTTTGTTGCTTTTTTAAAAGTGATTGTTAGCGGTTGAGTAACAGCGCGGTTGTAGCTTAGTGGTTAAGATGTCTTACTGCTATCCTGGAGGCTACGTGTGCGAACCCCTAGCAGTTCCCAGTGTTTGCGCCCAGAAAATGTTGTAGGCTACACTTCTAAAAAGTTGCCCCCGCCTATCGTTCCAGAGCAATTTATCCGACATTGTTTGTTTTTGAATTGCATTCAAAGTTTATAACAATATACCTGGTCTTGAAGAGGAGTATTGTTTTCTACATGTTTTTAGGACTCGAGGAGAAGTATTCGAGAAGTGTCTTTTTAATTGCTCTCGAACGAAGTTGGAGCAATTATTGTAATCATTTTGGTCTTTTTTATGCAAAATTTCAACAGTGACTTTTACAGTAACTTTTTCACGCTTCACTTCGTTTAGAGTTCTTTCAATTGCTCTCATTCGGGAATGAAGTTTGCTGCTAATATAATTGCGGTTTATTCTCAAAGCCGATGAAGCTTATTGGTTAAGATGTCTGACTGCTATCCTGGAAGTCGTGGGTTCGAGCCACTATGAGTTCCGAGTTTTTCCACCCATGAAAAAATTTCCAAGCTACACTCACAAAATTAAATTTCCCTCCGCCCGACATTCGACATCAGTTTTTGTTTGATTGTTGAACAAATTTTGAGAGTGGAGCAAAAAGGTTTTCTTGTTCATATCACCGTTTTGGACAGAGCGAGAAATTGAAGTGGGCAAAAAAAGTTTGCTATGAGGGTTTTGGATAGGAAGACCCGGCGCTTCTTGGGGTTTCGGGAATTCTTTATGCTTTTTAGCTGAAGCAATTTCGTTCCTGGAATTTTGAGCTATTTCTTTTCGAAACTTGAATTCTGCTTTTGAATGTTGTCTTCTGTTTTCGAACATCGGACCTTAACAGCAGCTGAGTTTCTGATTTATAGTTACTGGGAACTGCGTGTAAATCTCAACATACCACCCAACCCCCTGCCTACCACCGAAAAACCTTTCTTTCCCGCCACGTACCCCACGATATCTATCACCCCCCCCCCCCCCCCACAACTACACACCCAATTTGCTGGAATAATAGTTTTTGTCTGAATATTTGACTTTTCGTCCTTAAAAACGGCATGAACAGGTAAAGCACGGAGAACCTTAAGTTTTTCTTAGAGTCTAACAGTTTACTAGTCTTTTAAGTATGCGTTTCACCAAAACGTGATGTTAAGGGTGGTTCCTTGAGTTTTGCCCCCTCCCACTTACCCCCCCCCCCCCCCCACCGAAACAAGATTTTGTAGCGACAAAAATGGCTTGAAAGTTAGGATCTATTCTGTTTCGGCCCACAGTGTTTTTTATGACCCCAGTTACAAATTATATGTTGTTGTGCAGCACTTTACTATGTAAGAAAATAGCGCGTGCACCTAGGGGTCATAAAAAATTTATGCTAACAAAGCTGGGGGGAACAGAATAGATCCGAAAGTTAGTTGATTGACTACTACAGGTAATAACTTTTCTAGTAAAGAAACAGTATTATGCCACTGTTTGAATTATTGTTATTGGGCGGTGAGGATTGCAACTAATTTGCACCTATTATTCGCTTAGTTTTTCCTGAAGTTTTAGTCAGGGTTTTATGTGGCCCAAAAATGTTTCATTTGGATATTCTATTCCCTGGTTTCTCTTAAGTGAGTCAAAGATTTTTGCACCCTTAAAGTATTTCGAGCCTTAAGTTTCATCTGAAGGGTATGGAACTATTTCACTTGTTAACAGATAGTGACAGCAGTTGGAAAGCTGTGGCATCCATCGTGTTTTTGCTGTGTGTTGTGCATGAAGCAACTTGCAGGTGAGGATTTCTACGAGAGACACGGGGAGGCATTCTGCGAAAGTTGCTACCAACAGAGCTTCGCCCCCAAGTGCCACCAATGCAATCAACCCATCATTGAAGTTAGTCTGCATCTCTCTCTCTCAGTAATATGTGGACACATTTGATCAAGTTAGAGACTCGGCAAAATTTTTTCAGGCTTTTTGTAAAAATTATAGCCGATTACGTGTAACAATTTAAAAACATAGCAGGACAAGTCCTGAAATACAATCCAAAGAGTTTGCTGAAAAACTGCATTACCCGACTATATAAACAATTGTAAAATGCCAGTCAAAAATAAGGCAAACAGTCTCACAAATTAAGCAATTAAATTAACCGTTAAAAACATGGGAAGTCTGCTTTTGTGGACTTGAGCTTATGCTCCCTCAAAGATTCAAGAATTTATTTTTTATCGTTAAGATATGAAATCTTAAGCAATGAAATTTTGATTGGCTTGAAGTGACCCCCTAAATTTTTATACGTAATATTATAAAGACGTGCAATCCTTATTTTGTGGAGCAATTTGTCTTTTCAAGTGACTTTTGCTCCCTTAACTTTATAGTTTTGCGTGATTTTAATTCTGTCTCATTCACTATTTTACGCAGCTGAACTCATGTGGCTGCAGTTCACTACTAAATTTCAATTGAAAAGTGCGCAAAAATTGGTGTAATTGTTTTCTAATTAATTTTTATTTTTTTTGTGACTGGTGGTATATAATAACCTCTAATGGAAATCTGACTTTTCACGTGACCTCTAATTATGTCATTTGAAGCCCCCGATAGTGAATTTGGTTACCCCCCCCCCCTCACCGTACTGAAGCAAGCTGCAATAGGTTAGAGCTCCCAATAGTCCTTCGAGAGCAATTCTTCTTAGGTTAGTCGGTTGTTTTTATTAGCTGAGTGTAAAAGATTTGGCTTAAGATATAAGATGAACAATACATTTTTTTTACAAATAAGTTACGAAACTATTTTGAGGAAGCAGTTTTTATACCATACTATAAATTAAAGACCTTGGGCAACTGAAATACGTTAGGCAATTTTTCGGGCTATTTTTTGGGGGGTTTGGACTGTTCAAAGAGTTCAAAATCGATCAAGAAAAAGTGTTCTTTGTTGATGATGTCGTGGCAGCATATTAGGTCCCATAATTGACGCAGATTGTCTTGAATTCGCGAAAACGTTAGCTCAGCTGAAGCTAATTTTGGTCTTCTAGTGTTTTATGTGGCCATCGTAGATATTCAAGTTTTTTAAACATCCCATCAATTTTGAAGCTTAAATTCAGCTAAATTTTGTAGAGATTTTCTGGCAAAAATTTACAATTGCTCCGATGAATTTTTTTCTCGCATTAATTCATTGTTCAATTCTTGTTTTTTTAAAAAAAAATAGTTGGGTTGCTCTATTTAGCTCAACTCATGGATAATTTTGGGTGATTGCGACCACGGATAGACCTGCGTTACTCTATTTTGTCATTAATTTAACAAAAAGCTGCTTTTAAAGTGCTGAATTTAATATCAACCAATCAGAGCACCAAATAGTCGGCTTTAAATTTCATATAGCATTCTGCTCTGCGCCCGTTCGGCTCTACCGGCGTCCTCCTAATTGTTATGGTCGCGTCTCGCGTTTAATGCAAAAGTTCTGCTTGACTGTTTTGCCTGCTCCACTAGAAAGAAATTATCCTTATTTGTTCTCAAAGAAGTTTCAAGTAGTTATTGTAGTATTGTTTTTTATACAAATTGTTTGCTTGAGCGTTCTGGCTTTGAGTTACTTTTACCTCCGCGGCTTTTTGAGTTTCACACTCTCGTTGACATTTTTAGCAGATTAACTAAATTAGCGCGTTTTTTTTTTCACTAAAAGAGCCACAAATTTTTCAACAGTGTTCTATGCTAACATCTAAGTACGTCATTTGAAGCCCTTATTGAACTAAGTAGTATACAATAGAATCGAGTGAGTCCCCACCAGTCGTTCGCAAGGAGTTTTTGACGTTGGTCGGTTGTTTTTTTTGGGCGCTGACCTCGTTTTTGGTTATTGTTTGTTCTTTGTTCAATCGGTTGTATAATTTAATCTTTTTCATGAGGCGGAGGCTAAAATTGTTTTGGAAAACTTTCGCAGTTTTTTCGAGAGTATTTGGTTTTGTTTAGCTAGTTGAAAATTGATTGTAGTGATAGAATTTACGTACTCTATTCTTACAATTTTTTGTTTCGAAATAGGTGATTATTGGCGTAGTTTACGTATTCACATGCTTTTACTTGATAACGCATTTCAGCAAGCACAAAGAAAGTTCGGATATCCATTTTTTGTTGCTTAAGCTACACAACTGAATTATCCGGCATTTTCAGAATTTTCCATCAACATTCTTATAATGTGGCTCATAACCAGGGTTCGCGGCGTTCGTGAGAAAAACCTAAGAATCATTTGCAAGCTTAGATGCCAATTATATAACTGGGAGAATTTTTTTCTGACCGCAGTTACAATTATAATTACAGTAAATGTGTCTCGACATTAACGCGGAACCGTCACTTGAAATGAAGACGAATCGGTTTTTCTATTTTAATGCAAAGGCTTCATGTTCTGAAGTTTGCAAAACACCCGTGATTTTTAAACAGTTTTTCCTCAACAAAACAATGACAAAATGTTCTACGAGGAAAGGGGAAATAGGGTTACTTAGCTGGAGGGAAAATATTTATATCCATTAAACATTGATATGAGAAAGAATTCGTCAAAAATCAAGCAGACAGTCTCAAAACACCCGCAGGGGGCCAAAAGTGTTCTTAGTGCTAGGATACTATAGAGGAAGGAGTAAATCTAGTTTCATTCTGCTGTTTTCCCTTACCATTGTATCAAAGTAATAATTTTGTTTAGTAGAGTCCAAAATTAAAAACGTGTGCTAGGTACATATGAACGGGTTTATGTTCTTAGACCTTCGTCTCTGCTCTGGATCAGAACTGGCACCCGGAATGCTTTGCGTGTAACGAATGTCACCTTCAACTGGGCGAGGGGGAGGTCAGTTACCACGAGGGCCCAGATGGCAAAGCCTACTGCAGTGAGTGCTACTCTACCCGTGCTGCTCCTAAGTGCAGGGGAAGGAAGTGTGGGGGACAATTGATCCATCAACAGTTCATCTCTGCACTGGGGGGTCAATGGCACCCCGAATGCTTTGTGTGTTCTGTTAGTTACTTTGTTCTGTTTCAGACAAATAATTGTTTTGACAGATAACGTTTTAATAGCTGCGACCGCGAACTATTATTGGCCATCTCTTGTTCAATTTTTTACAATCCAAAGGATTTGGGTTGTGTTGGGGCGCTCACTTTTTTTAAGATCTGTTCACACTTTTGAAGTCAATCAGAAGTCAAATTAGAGTGGGGATTTTAGTCACGCTGGGGCAGTGAAGGGGGTGAGTAGGTTTGAAGCGTTTTTTTCAAATTACCTTTAAAATGGATTGACAAATTGGTGTTCGAACAAGTATTTGGTTTTTTGAGGGAATTTTCACGTGCCGCAATTTGACCTCTGTTTGCAGTTTTTGTTCTCTTGCGTACTTTTGAAATGTTACACATGTGTTCTAATCGTGCATATTTGCAAGTTTGTCTGAATCTTTCAATGGTCAGCTACTGCTTTTCATGACTTTGACACTATTCATCCTCATAAAGTGTAATCCATTTTTGACTATTGTCTGCATTTTTGTGCTTATGTCGTCTTGTCACTTAGACTCATTAATGTGAGGTCTTGTCGATTGCTAATATGATATAATTGAATGAAGTTACTCGTTTGATGTCTTAGCTAGTGGTTTCTATAGTCTTGAGTCTATTTGTTTTCAAAAATTGTTAGCAAATTTATGAGTTCTTTTGCCATTATTGATTTTGATATTTTATCACCTAGTCTAATTAAGACAGGTTTTATCGGTTGCTGATGAGGCATACGTGAATCGTGTTGATGAATCAATTCTTACGGTCATGTTTTTTGAATTAGCGACTAATTGTCTTTAAACAAATTTAGTGAAGTTATGACTTTTGATTAATTCTTGCTCACTTTGTTGTATTATCACTGAGTCTCATTCAGACAGGTTTTATTAATTGCTAATGGGGGCTTAAGTGAATCTTTACTGAATCAATTTACAGCTTTTGGTGTTTTTGAGGCATAAATAAATAGCTAATCAATAAATCAAGCTAATCAAGCCGTAAATCAATTCTTATGAGTCATAAATAAGCTGGTTCAAAGATAAAGGCTGCTTTGACTTGTTCAAAATATAAAAGAATTTTTGAGTTTTACTAGTTTTTGTTCAGTTCGTCCAGCTGATCATTTTGTCCATGTTGGTCATCTTATAAATTAGTTTGATTGATGACATGTCATACCGGTTGTTAGCGAGGCACAATTAAATCTTCTTTAGGTGAGTCGTCAGCAGCGGTTTTTCGACTTTGACCATGACGTTTTGAGTTTTGCCCCGTTTTGTTGCTTTTGTGGTCTTGTTGCTTATCCTCAAGTTCTGACTGGACTTCAAGTGAGTATTTTTGGTCATTTTCGTAGCATGCGTTTAATGACTTAGATACCCTCACTTAGATACCAATCTTTCTAATTTTTGTGTTCTATTCACATATATGATCCTGTGCTTTGTTGACTGTTGATGTTTGCTGTTGCTGGAAAAGTTTTGATGTCCTGTTAGTTAGTGATTTCATTTTTGGATTATAATTCAGGAAAGTTCCTGCTGTCTTCTATTTCATTGTCGAGATTAATTTTGAGTGATTAAGGTATTGATCACACGTGGCTTATCTCTCTCAGAAATGATTTTCCTCGCTCTCAACGATACTTTTGCTCATTCATTGATCTCTAACAAAGTTTGAAGTAAATGTAAACGTGGATTTTTATATCAAAATTTGTGCTTGAGCATTTTGAGTTTTCGAGTGACGCCCCGGACTTTTTGTAAGGCGTGATCTAAATTTCTCTCTCTTTCATAACTTTAAGCAGTTAAATTGGAGTGGCGGTATATTACTGCTAGGAGTCAAACAAAAGTCTTTTTACTGCTAGTTGTGTCAAATTTTTTCGTGGTCGTACTGATTCGTGTTTGCTTTTATTCGTGATTGCATTTTAACCTCTGATGACGTCATTGGAAGACCCCTCAGTGATTTTATTGGTTGCTAATGAGGCATAAGCGAATCTTGTTGATGAATCAATTCTTTTTGTCTTGTTAATAGCCGCACAGCAATAGCTGGGGCTATTATTGGCCTTCTCTTGGTTTGTTGACTGTCGATGTTTGATGTTGCTGGAAAATTGTTGATGTCCTGTTTATTAGTAATTTTGTTTTCGGTTTATAATTCAGGACATGTCCTGCATGTCTTTTATTAATAGCCGCACAGCGATAGCTGGGGCTATTATTGGCCTTCTCCTGTTTTTTTTTATTTCGTCGTCATGATTTTTGTTACGACCATATGACGTCACAGCCACTTTTTGTTTATTCGTTCATGCAATTTCAACTGAATTGCATGTGTGACGTCATTTTTCGCTCTTAGTGGAGCGTGTTTGCTTTTATTCGTGATTGCATTTTAACCTCTGATGATGTAATTGGAAGACCCCTCAGTGATTTTATTGGTTGCTAATGAGGCATAAGCGAATCTTGTTGATGAATCAATTCTTACTGTCTTGTTAATAGCCGCACAGCAATAGCTGGGGCTATTATTGGCCGTCTCTTGTTGTTTTTTATTTCGTCGCGATTTTTGTTACGACCATATGCCATCACAACCACTTCAAATCTGCTTTTTGTTCATTCGTTCATGCAATTTTAACTTAAGTGCGCGCGTGACGTCATTTGTCGCTCATAGTGGAAGGAGTTTTTTTGTTCATTTGCGTGATTAAATATTTGGTCACACTTGACTTACCTCACTCTCAAAAATGACTTTCTCACTTTGAAATTGACTTTTATTTACTTTAATTCAGAGAAGGCCAAATGCGTCACTCTGAATGAAAGTTATTAGAGAACGGCTAATAGAGGCAGCAAAATACAGATTTTTTATCAAAATATAACATCATCTTTCAATGTAAAGATGTATTTTTTGTCTGTCTTTTTTACTGTTTTTTTTATTCTGCAGATCTACGAAACTATTGTGGCTATTTTCTGGCAATCTGCCAGCTATGTTTTTCTGAATTAGCGACTATTTGTCTTTAAGGAAGTTTAGTGAAGTTTTTAGTTCTGATTTATTTTGTTGCTCCTTGTGTTGTCTGATCACAGTCTCATTCAGACAGGTTTTTTAATTGCTAATGGGGCTCCTGTGAATTTTTTTACTGAATCAATTTATAACTTCTGGGGTTTATGAAGCATAAGTAAATATCTAATTCTTATTAGGCATAAATAAATTCTAATGAGTCCTAAATAAATTGTTTCAAACATAATTGCTGCTCTGACTTTTAAAAAATATCGGAGAATTTTTGAGTTTTCCTATTTTTTGTTCAGTTTGTCCGATTGTTCATTTTGTCCATGTTTGTCATCTTATAAATTAGTTTAATTGATGACATGTCATATCGGTTGTTAGTAATCTTCTCATTGGCCTTAGTCTGCAGCAGTGGTTTTTCTACTTGACCATAACGTTCTGAGTTTTGCCCGTTTTTGTTGCCTTTGTGGTCTTTTTGCTTATCCTCAAGAAAAGTTCTAATTGGAGTTCAAGTGAGGCGCGTTTTTGGTCAATTTCGTAGCTTTCATAGCTTGTGTTTAATGACTTATATGCCATTTGTTTTTTATTTTATTTGACTCTACCGATTTGCAAGAAGAATATTTTTTGCCCTTTTCTCTTCGCTGCCCGTGTTTTACCTTATCTGTCATTGATTCCAGCAAGACTGTTTGCGCACGAGGACGTTTAGTGTCAATAATTTTGTAGATTGTCTCTGAAATTAATTGATGTCTTCCTAATTTTTGTTTTATCAACATATGATCCTGTGCTTTGTTGACTGTCGATGTTTGATGTTGCTGGAAAATTGTTGATGTCCTGTTTATTAGTAATTTTGTTTTCGGTTTATAATTCAGGACATGTCCTGCATGTCTTTTATTAATAGCCGCACAGCGATAGCTGGGGCTATTATTGGCCTTCTCTTGGTTTTTTTTTATTTCGTCGTCATGATTTTTGTTACGACCATATGACGTCACAGCCACTTTTTGTTCATTCGTTCATGCAATTCCAACTGAATTGCATGTGTGACGTCATTTTTCGCTCTTAGTGGAGCGAGTTCGCTTTTATTCGTGATTGCATTTTAACCTCTGATGATGTCATTGGAAGACACCTCAGTGAATTTATTGGTTGCTAATGAGGCATAAGCGAATCTTGTTGATGAATCAATTCTTACTGTCTTGTTAATAGCCGCACAGCAATAGCTGGGGCTGTTATTGGCCTTCTCTTGGTTTTTTTTATTTCGTCGCGATTTTTGTTACGACCATATGCCGTCACAACCACTTCAAATCTGCTTTTTGTTCATTCGTTCATGCAATTTTAACTTAAGTGCGCGCGTGACGTCATTTGTCGCTCATAGTGGAAGGAGTTTTTTTGTTCATGCGCGTGATAAAATTTTTGGTCAAACTTGACTTACCTCACTCTCAAAAATGGCTTCCTCACTTTAAAATTGACGTTTATTTACTATAATTCAAAGAGATAAGGTCAAATGGGTGTGTGTCATTCTAAATGAAGGTTATTTGAGATCAGCTAATAGAGGCAGCAATAACTTATACAGAATTTTAATCAAAATATAACAGATCAGCCTTCAATGAAAAGACGATTTTTTTGGTCCGTCTTTTTTTACTGTTTTTTAGACTGCCGATCTACGAATCTATTGCGGCTGTTTTCTGGCAATCTGCCAGCTATGTTTTCATTTTCGTTTTTGAGAGAGCGAGAAATTGATGTGAAAAATTTTTCTCTAAGCGAGCAAAATTTTTTTGTTCACGTTTGGCTTTTAAAAGCCAGTTTTTTGCAACTTTTGATAGTTTTGAGGTTTGATTTTGATATTGTAATGGTTTTAGGCTTGTTTCGATAGGAATTGAAGGTTTCAAGTAGTTAATTTGAGTTTGACGCTAATTTGGAGCTTTTTGATCAGTTTTGCTGATTTTTAGACGAATTTTAATGATTTTTTTGCCTGTTTCTTTGTTTTAATGCTTTAAGTGGGATTTGAATAGAAGCTTGTTACTTCAAGAATATTCAGATACCAATTGGCTAAAGTTTTCTTGGCTTACCTTACCTTCTTCACTTGACTTACCTTACTCTCAAAATTGACTTCCTCACTTTGAAATTGACTTTTATTTACTATAATTCAAAGAGATAAGGTCAAATGGGTGTGTGTCATTCTAAATGAAGGTTATTTGAGATCAGCTAATAGAGGCAGCAATAACTTATACAGATTTTTAATCAAAATATAACAGATCAGCCTTCAATGAAAAGACGAATTTTTTGGTCCGTCTTTTTTACTGTTTTTTAGACTGCCGATCTACGAATCTATTGCGGCTATTTTCTGGCAATCTGCCAGCTATGTTTTCATTTTCGAGATTATTTTTGAGTGATTAAGGTATTGATCACACGTGGCTTACCTCTCTTTTGGTTACGATACTTTTGCTTATTAATTGATCTCTAGCGAAGTTTGAAGTAATTATTGTGAACATGTGGGTTTTGGTAGCAAAATTTGTGCTTGATCATTTTGACTTTTCGAGTGACTTTTGCGCACCTGACTTTTTCGTAATGCGTGATCTAAATTGCCCTGTTTTATAGCTTTAAGCAGTTGAATTCGAGTGGCGGCAGTTTACTGCTAGAATTCAAACAAAAGTGTCTTTTTACTACTAGTTGTGTCAAATTTATTTGTGGTTCTAGTATTAATATTAACCTCTGATAACGTCATTTGAAGCCGCCTTAGTGACTTTGGTTACCCCCGACTGAAGCAGTCTGTATTAGATTTGAGCTTGCTCCCACTAATCGCTCGAGAGAAATGCGACGCTAGTGGGATTTTTTACTTGAAGGAAATACGAGTTTGTGTCACTCCAATTGAAGGTTATTCGCGGAAAGCTGATAGAAACAACAAACATAATAAACAGTCTGTTCTATATCAAAGCATGAAATCTGAGTAGTTATAAAAAAGGACTGAATATATGCATCTATAATTAATACACGCCCTTGAAATAGCACGTACTTTTGAAGGCTAAACACCTCTTTTTTTAAATCCAAGTTAGCCACATAATCAGTTTATAAAAAATTTCGTGTCTAAACTTACAGATGACCGAAGACAACAAAGTGGATACAAAAACGGCGAGTACTTAAAAATTTATGTTTAGGTTATAAGTTTCCATTAAAAGAATTGTTACCTGAAAACTGATCACAATTGCAAAAGTGAGAGAAAGATTGTTTTAATTACAGGAATGCAATGTGGAGTTTGCAAGCAGTGGAAACTTCTTTGAGTTCGAAGGAGACCCCTACTGTGAGCTGCACTACCACAAGAAGAGAGGTTCCCTCTGTCTCAGGTGTTCTCAGCCAATCACAGGCAGGTGCATTACAGCCATGGGAGGCAAAAGATTCCACCCTGAACACTTTGTGTGCGTGTTCTGCATGAAACAGTTGAACAAAGGCACCTTCAAAGAGTACAAACAGCAACCCTACTGTCACCCCTGTTTCATCAAACTGTTCGGAGGTCATTAAGTTGACAATCCCAGGGTTCAAAACCAGAAGCAGTCCAATTTATGTATGGTGGATGTTACAGTTTGTCAATGAAGATAATCAATTAAATAGCGCATCTCGAAAAATCTTAACTGTTGATCGAATTCGTTGGTTGAAAACTGTGCCCCATAAAAGCGACAATAATCGCTTGCTAACAATATTGCAATACGCAGCCTGGCACCTTGCCTCAACATATATCCCCAATCTTGCTCTGACCAGTTTCACCTTCTATTCTGAAGTTTTAATATAATAGTCAATTTTAATTAAATAATCTGCATACTTTTATTGAATAGGAAATGTTATCATAGATTGAAAAGCTAATTATTGTTCACTACTTTTGCATGACCTCAAGTTGTTCTATTTGTGCTTCTTGATTCTGTTCCAACAATTAGAGCTGATTATTGATTCTGTGCCAGTCTTGTTAGCTTATTCGCACGACAATTTACAATTCTTTCATTGATTTCTCAAATATTTTGAAGTTATTATAGTTCAGCTGACAGGACTAAAGTGGAACAGAAGCAATTTTTCTTCCGCGTTATCATAAATTCCGTAGTTAGGTTTTGTAGAACTTTTTGAATTTTTTAACAGTATTTGCTACGTTATAGACTGAGACTGAGCACAAGGTCTTGAGGCAAGAACTGTTATTAATTGCTCTCAAACGAAGTCTGATGCAATTATATTTGCCCTGTGGTCTTATGCATTTTTTCTCTTGCCGATTTTTTGTCTGACCCTTATAATTTTTCGTCCTCAAAAACGGGATATACAGATAAAGCCAGATATACAGATAAAGCAGTTATGTTTAATTGCTCTCAAACGAAGTTTGTAGCAATTTTATTAGTCCTGTCGGTCTTTTATGCGATTTTTCGCTTGACCGATTTTCGTCTGACGCTTTTGACTTTTGGTACTCAAAAACGTGATAAACAGGTAGCGCCCATCGGGCATTAAGTGCTCTTAGAGCCTTTCAGCTCTGTTTCAGCTCAAGCTGTTTTGAAGACTTATACTTATGGTGTGAAGGGCGGCTCTTAGAGGTTGAGACACCACCCCCCCCCCCCCCCAATTTTGCCTCCACCCCCAACCGCGCTGTTGCCCCCAACCCAGTGTTGCCCCCCCCATCAGCCGCTGGTGCACCCCCCCCCCCCCGTGACTAGCTACTGACGAAGCCAACCGCTCGCCGGTCGTTTGAGAGCAATTCGCCCGACGTTAGTTGGTTATGAAAATAATTTAATGGAATACAAACGAACTCGAAAGTAACTTAGTTTAAAAAGTTGAAAGTTCTTTCGATAAATTAGACCGTTCAACAACCTTTGTAAGTACTACGCGAAGAGCGAGACGGAGAAATCATTTAATTGAATCAATGATACCAAAGATAAGGCTTCCAAACAGGCTGCAAGATATTTCGCTTGAAAGTTTTTCGTCTGACCTTTTTGACTTTTTGTCCCTAAAAACGGGTTAAACAGGTAGCGTTCGGAAGGCATGAAGTTATTCTAGAGCTTTTCGGCTTAATAGACTCTAAGTATGTGATTCACCGAAACTGTTTTGGAGATATAATTTCATGATGTGAAGAGCGGTTCTCAGTTTGCTCACCCGCCCCAACATCAGCCCCTCCCGAGCTCCACCCCAATCCCTGCGCACCGTTCCGGTGGTCTCGACTCACCGTGCGCTAATTTTTCGGTGGTCAGACGTGCTTTCACATTGACTTTCCTCTTTTTCTACTTTAATAGCATGGTTTAAGAAAAAAAGTACCTTAATTGAAGGATATTTGAAGGCAATTTTACAGTAGACGAGTCTAATTCAATTAGTGACATAATCTTAAAAAAACTTCTGCAACTAATTCTTGATATATTATTCTTTTCAAATGTCTTTGAGAGCCTCTAAAGCTATTGCTGCTAGTTTTGGCAATCTGTCAGCTATGATTTTATTCCTGTTTTTTGCTTATAATTTTTTATTAAAGTTTCAGTTATTTGACTGAATTTTCTCACGCTTGAGTATTTAATGCCGATGTGTGACGGCTTTATTTTCTTTGTCATATATATATAGGGTTGATTTTGGCTGAGAGTAGACGTGACAGATTTTTAATCAAAGAATTTTTAATAATTAAACTGGAAAATAGTTTTTAGCAGACATGCTTTAAGTTCGACGTTTTATCTGAGTACAATTAAGGAGTATAGTCAATTTGTTTCTCTCTTTCAAGTGACTTTGGATTGTCCAAAAAGTTGGAAAGTCATGAATTGGATGAATTGCTGCGCATGAAATTGTGGCATTATTAGACCCAGGGTTATTTTACATTGATGCATTAGGAAAGCGGCAGCTAATACTTGACTTGTTGTTTTTATTTATCCTTATAATTTTTGTCCATAATTGTCAGTATCTTTTTTACACCTAAACTCAGCATAGCTATTTTAGTTGTTTATTGGCAACGCGCCGTAATTGCAATATTTTCTAAACTCTTTTGCTTGATGATTGTTTAATAGCCGCGAAGCGATAGCGGCTATTATTGAAGACATCGTGGTTTGTTACAAATCAAAGAGTTTGAATTTTATTGGGGCGCTGTCTTTTTTTAAAAGATCTGTTTACACATTTTCATGATTTGTTAAGTCAAATTGGAGTAGTGATTTTGGTGACGCGGATACAGGAAGTCGACCAAAAAAGCGAGCGGTTTGGCGGTGTGAATTTTTTTCACTCGAATTTTAAAGGTGAGAAAACGGTGTTTGAACAGAAATTCGCTTTCTTTAGTGGAAATCGAACCTAGACACCAGGAACCTGCTACAAAGCACAAACAATTGACGTAAACTATAATCTATTGATCAAATTCAGGTGAAGAAACAATAGGCACTACTACTGAACTGAGCGGACTGGATCATGGCAATTGCCTACAATTGTAATTCCAGTCAGGTACTATACTGTAAACAACAACCTCACAACAGATGAAAGAATCGAATTGTACTCAAATCCGCTATATGGCATAAATGCTAGTTGTCACTCACTTCAGAGAGTACCTGATCTGGGAAATAGCTGTAACTCACAACAGATTGAGGCACCTTGTGGTGCAGAATCAATTAGAAACGAAAGATCTTTACGCCAAATTACAGGCTTTTCCATTCAAAAAGATGCAAATGGCGCGCAGACAATTTGTTTTCAAAAAAATCAGCAGCAATCAAATGAAAGTAGAAATACTTAAGTTTCTTGAAATACACCTAAGTGTAACTGGAAACAATAGACAAGTCTAAAACAATTGCAATTCTCATTGTGCTTCTAAATTGCCACTAAGTGTGAGAATTTACAGAATCAAATTATCGTTGAAAACAATGCCCTACATTTAACCGTCAAGAATTACTGGTAACACCTTTAAGGGCAGTCAAGTAAAAAAATAGCCTAGTTAATAAAAACAATGATGCCATGAAAACCAATTGAACACAAATTAAAATTCCTAACAGCTCTTAGGAAACAAAATGGATACTAATACTTGGAAAATTTGCTCCACCGCTTACTAACCATATTGCTCTTGTTGAAACTACAGTGGAGAACAACTTTAAGTTACTACTTCTAAACATAAACAGATATAAACAAACAACCACACGTATACACGCACAAGCAATTTCGAAAAACAGCCTTGCATAGGTATTCTCGCATAGCAATAAAAAAGGTTCAAGTCAGACGAGCTTTAATATTCCTACCCCAACTAAAACGGTAGAAGGAAACTAAACTCACCTGATGCTGAACTGACAACTCTTCAACTACAAACAAGCATGAACCATTAGTTGAAGCATCAGTAAATAACGTAAAGGTAAATAACGTCAAAACCGGTCAATCTAAACAAAAACGTGGTTTTATTGGTTTTGTCTCAAGGGTTAAGAATGCATGGTTGCACGTAAAGCATGTATGGTTATATGTAAAGTCAAAAATTAATTGTTAATTAAAATAAACGAAACAAATTATTGTAAGCGGCAGTCCCTGCCCAAGTATCGGACTCTTCTCTTTGAAATTGGAATTTATTGTGAAGACAAACCGAGACGAGCTCGGATTAGTGTTAGATATTCACCAACGGCGTACAGTTTTAGCGAAATATGATCTTTTTCTTCGTCACTTAGAGGTGATAACTTTTCATTGAGCTTTTAGTGAAAGGAAATCTTTCACATCTTATTCCAATCTTACTCTCTCTGGCAAAAATAAAGTTTTTAGTCTGTGACGGTTAAACAATCCGCGTCGAATGTCATGTTTATTTCGGAGATTTAAACTTTCTGCCAAATCATACTCACTTAAAGCCAATGCACATAAATGTGCCAAAACGTCAGAAGGATGAAATAATTTTGTACGGTATCGGTACTAACCTCGTTTTTTCCAGACTACGGAAATTTTTACGGTGCTTTTTTGGTAAGCTGTTCGCCAGTCGCGGCAGAGAAAGAGTTGACAGCTTTCCTCAAGGTTAATATGCCCCTCGGAGATAGGGTAAATACTTCCAAGTTGTAAATAGTTATTATTAATTCCTTGCCATCCATTTTCACGGGACAAAACACGTTTCGAATTATCTTTAGGTGCGAATGTTTCCCTAGTAACAACACAATGAACATGAAATTCGGGTTGATAAATAATTTCTCCAGGCTCACTATGATAAAATGAATGAGATAAATATTTTTAGATTTCAAAACTGTAGTCCTTATATGTAAAAAAGTTTTGCAGTTTATTAAATGTCTTCATGTTCAAAAGAAATCGTTGTCACGATTGTCAGTAATTATCGACAGCATTGAGCAAGAAAACAAGCCTAGCAAAAGACGCGGCACCTACATCTTCTGAATGGCCAATTGTAAACCAACTGCCATTTGCTGAAAGCATATCAAAACCTCTAGGTGTGATAGCAGGAGGTAATGCATGTTTGGTTTTGGTTTTTGGTAATTCAAAAGCAATTGTTCTGAAAGATTCAAATCCAGCAAGTTGATCGTTAGAACATTCAGAATTCTATCCTGAATTGATACCACTTCTATATCAACTTGACCCAAATTCCACTTGCGACTGACATCAGACTTTAAACAACAAATAGTTTTGGCTTCAGGTCCACGAATAACATAGGGATAATTGGGAAAGCTGGTAGAATTGAGTAAAGAGCCAACTTCGTTATTAATTGGTAAATGTTTAATTCCCACAACTTTCAACAACTCTTCCACTCGAAACAAGCGTGAACCAAGAGTTGAAGCATCAGTAAATAACGTAAAGGTAAATAACGTCAAAAACGGTCATTCTAAACAAAATTTTTTGGTTTGGTTGGTTTTGTCCCAAAGATTTAAGAATGCATGGTTACAGCTAAGGAATGTACGGTTATATGTCAAGTCAAAAAGTTGTGTTTTAAAATATTGTTTGTGGATATAAAGAATACACCGTAAAAAACCGCGCATACACTGGTTGCGGTGTTATGATCCAGCTGCGGGTCAATTTGACAATAATAGGATAAATACTAACAAAGTTTAGAGAAGCAATGTTTTTAGAAGTTGAAATGAACAGTTATATGTTCAAATTACTCACCATTTATGTTGCTCCCAGAGTCAACAAACTTGAGTTTGTTGACACGTTGGATGTTTTTTGGAATTTATTTACTGAGTCTAATGATCCCTTTGTAATTTGTGGTGATACAAATATTAACATCCTTGAGGAAAATAAACTCACAAAAAATTACAAAGTCTGTATTGCAAGTAATGGGTTTGTAATAAATGAAGCAATACCCACTAGAGTTGTTGCCAAATCTTCAACTTGTCTTGATCATTCGTTTTCCAACGTATTAAACCTGAATTTTTTCTGTTGGATTCCAATAATTTTACAGATCATTATCCGATGCAACTTAAATGGTACTACGGATCGGTGAATCATAAACTAACAAAAGAATATAGAGACACAAGTTTTTTGAAATGCCACACAAGTTTTCCCATCAATTTTGTACGGAGATACAAACATTATGGGAGTTGATAAATGGTGACATTGAATCATCCTATGAGTTTTTTGAAAATATTTTCCTGACGATCTTAAATAAATTCGCACCAATCATAACTGGCAATTTTAAACTTACTAATCAAATTCATTGGTTTTCAAACAGTATCAAGAATTTGAAATTAAAAAACAAAGCACATCGGCAGTGGAAGTCATCTCAACTTGAAGCGGACTTAAATACTTTTAAATATCTAAGGGCAAAAATACATGACCTGATTACCAAGACCAAGCGAAATTATTACAGAGATAAATTAAATCAAAGTATTGGAGACTCAAGACAAGTGTATAAATCATCAAACGATATAAGAGGTATCAATAATAAATCTGAAATACTTCCTAAGCGGAAAGACTCAAACGACACTGAACTACCAGCGAATGAAATTGTTGAAACGTTCATCATGCACTTTACGAATATCGTCTGTGACATTCAAAAGAGCGTTAAAAATAGTGAATTAAAAACATTTGCGTCTGAAAATCAGTCCATGTTTTTAATTGAGTTCACAGAAAAAAGACATTTCTGATCTCATTAATTCGATTGATTACAAAATTAGCTCAGGCGTTGATTTCATAAGCAATGTAATAGTAAAGACGTTCAACCGAGAACTATCACCTCTCCTTGTGCCAAAACGTCAGAAACGATGAAATAATTTTGTACGGTATCGGTAAAAACCTCGTTTTTTTCCAGACTATGGCAATTTTTACGATGCCATTTTGATAAGCTGTTCGCCAGTCGCGTCCGAGAAATTTTTGACAGATTTCCTCAAGGTTAAAATGCCCCTCAGACATACTTTGCTCAACTAAACCGCGCGAATCGCCAAAGACAAAATTATCAAATAAAATTTCTTCCAAGTTGTAAATAGTTATTGTTATTTCCTTGCCTTCCATGTTCATGGGACAAAATAAATTCCGAATTATCTTCAGGGGCAAATGTTTTTCTAGTAGCAACACAATGAACATGAAATTCAGGCTGATCAATAATATCTCCAGGCTGACCATGATAAAAATGAATGAGGTGAATAAGTTTTAGATTTCAAAACTCTAGTCCTTATATGTAAAAAGTTTTGCAATTCAATAAATGTCTTCATGTTCAAAAGAAGTCGTTGAGTCAGATTGCCGTCAGTAATTATCCATAGCTTGGAGCCGGATACAAGCCTAGCAACGGACGCGTCATATTCTAAATATTCTAAATGGCCGTTTGTAAACCAACTGCCATTTGCTGCATGCATATCAGAACCTCTAGGTGTGATAGCAGGAGGTAATGCATGTTTGGTTTTAGTTTTTGGTAATGCAAAAGTAATTGTTCTGGATGATTGAAATCCAGCAAGTTCACCATTAAAGTTCAATACCAACATCACCCAAATTCCACTCGCGACTGACATCTGACTTTAAACAACAAGCAGTAATGGCTTCAGGTCCGCGAATAACGTAGGGATAGTTAGGAAAGTTTATAGAATTGAGTAAAGGGCCAACTTCGTTAATAATTGGTAAAGTTGTAATTCCCATAACTTTCAACAAAACCTACTCCAAACAAGCATGAACCATGAGTTGAAGTATCAGTAAATAACGCAAAGGTAAATGACGTCAAAAACGGCCAATCTAAACGAAAACTTGGTTTGATTGGTTTTGTTTCAAGGGCTTAAGAATGCATGGTTTTACGTACAGAATGTATGGTTACATGTAAAATCAAAAATAACACAAAATTGTATTTCAAATTAAACAAAACAAACTATTGTAAGCAGCAGTCCCTGCCCGAATATCGGACTCCTCTCTTTAAACTTGGAATTTATTGTGAAGGCAAAGCGAGATGAGCTCGGATTAGTGTTAGATATTCACTAAAGGCGTACAGTTTTATCGAAATATGATCTTTTTCTTTGTCATTTAGAGTCCGTAACTTTTCATTGAGCTTTTTTGAGAGGAAATCCTTTTCACGTTTTCTTGCATTCCTACTCTCTCAGGCAAAAGTAATGTTCTGTGACGGTTAAATAATCCGAATCGAATGTCATGTTTATTTCGGAGATTTAATTTTTCTGCCAAATCATACTCACTCGAAGCTAATGCACATAAATGTGCCAAAACGTCAGAAATGATGAAATAATTTTGTACGGTATCGGTAATAACCTCGTTTTTTCCAGACTACGGCAATTTTTACAATGCCATTTGGATAAGCGGTTCACCAGTCGCACCAGAGAAAGTGTTGACAGATTTGTTCAAGGCTAAAATGCCCCTCAGACATACTTTGCTCAACTAAACCGCGCGAATCGCCAAAGACAAAATTATCAAATAAAATTTCGTCAATTGTAAATAGTTATTGTTATTTCCTTGCCTTCCATGTTCATGGGACAAAATAAATTCCGAATTATCCTCAGGGGCAATTGTTTTTCTAGTAACAGCACAATGAACATGAAATTCAGGCTGATCAATATTATCTCCAGGCTCTGACCATGATAAAATGAATGAGGTAAATAAGTTTTAGATTTCGAAACTGTAGTCCTTATATGTAAAAAGTTCTGCAATTCATTAAATGTCTTCATGTTAAAAAGAAATCGTTGAGTGTCACGATTGTCGTCAGTAATTATCCACAGCTTTGAGCAGGATACAAGCCTAGCAACGGACGCGGCACCTACATCTTCTAAATGGCCATTTGTAAACCAGCTGGCATTTGCTGCAACCATATCAGAACCTCAAGGTGTGATGGCAGGAGGTAATGCATTTTTGGTTTTGGTTTTTGGTAATGCAAAAGCAATTGTTCTGAAAGATTGAAATCCCCGTTCGCCGTTAGAACATTCAGAGTTCCATCCTGAATTGATAAAAATTCTTTATCAACATTACCCAAATTCCACTCGAGACTGACATCTGACTTTAAACAACAAGCAGTATTGGCTTCAGGTCCGCGAATAACGTAGGGATAATTAGGAAAGTTTATAGAATGGAGTAAAGGGCCAACTTCGTTAATAATTGGTAAAGTTGTAATTCCCATAACTTTCAACAACTCCTACTCCAAACAAGCATGAACCATGAGTTGAAGTATCAGTAAATAACGCAAAGGTAAATGACGTCAAAAACGGCCAATCTAAACAAAAACATGGTTTGATTGGTTTTGTCTCAATGGTTTAAGAATGCATGGTTTTACGTAAAGAATGTAAGACGTGTTCTAGAGCTTACCTTTGTTAGGGTACTTCCTGAACTGTCTTATGGTTGTCTCAAGAATACTAGTTAATCTTAAGGCTTACCTGACTAACTAAAGTTCTATTCCTCTAGTCTGTTACTCTTCTATCTGAGCTTCAGTAGACGGTGCACGGGCCCCAATGCTACGGTCTAACGTTTATCTCAATACAAAACAAGAGCGGAGTAGAGAGAGAGAAATATACTCTATTATTAAATCAGGATGGTGACTGGTACTGACTAAATTACTTTCTCTTCTGCTGAGAGAGGGTAGATGGGTAAACACATAAAGGGAAAGGAGGATAAAATAATATATCATTTTTATCCAATCAGGAAAGAGTATTTCAGTCTTTTTCTGAATAAAGTCTTTCAAATATTAAATATTCCTTTTTGGAAGTCATGCCTGACTCCATCTTTCCGGGGTTTAGAGTTGTTTTGAAAGTCTTCCAATCGAATATAGTAGAATATAGTTTATTAATTTCTCTGTAGTCTCTCTGAAGGATTTTCTTTCTTTTTTGGTTGTGTTGCTTGAAGATCGGCTCGTCTGTGAGTCGATTCCGAAACATCGGTTACCCAAAGAGCAAGGAGTGAACATCAACAACCACAAAAGTATCTATTCCACCACCACACTATCCAGTGGGCGGAGATCCTTCTGGGTAGGCCCGTCGTTGATGTTGTAGGCGTCCTGATGTCCGGCGTCGACTTACCTGACTTACCTGGTTTGCTTGGTTTGTTTCTGTTAGCTGTTAGATGTTAAGAATCGTTTTTAGATTCACTACATGTTCTAGATATACGTAGTATCCCTTCCGGTTGGAAAGAAAACTTAAAGATGTATGTTATATGTTTTTGTGTTAATTGTTATTTAACAAGTTATGGTTTTGGTGGTGACATAAAGGAGATTATGTCAACGAAATGGCGAATAACGTTTTTGTTTTCAGTGACATGTGATTTGTCGGCCATGCTGATTGTTAATTTTGTTATAGAAGTTGAACATGTATTAATTAATGCCCCTGTTTGAAGTCATGAGTTATTTTAATGGTATTAGTTCTTACAATTGTTTTGTCATACTTCTACGATTGCCCATTTGTGAGTTGTTACTGAGGAAACATTTTCCGTGTCTGTAAGATTGTGAAAATGCTGCTTATCACTTTGCTATATTTTTTCATATAGCTGCTAGTCTCTTATGAATTTTTTAAAGGGTTACAGATCTCGCTTATAGTAGTTTGCAATGGGTAGGCACACGAATGACAAGTTCCTAATCCCAATTAACAGTTATTTCTTCAACTTCATGAATTAATTTAACGTCTCTGTCTGCGCGCTTACGATCTAAGGATCAACGTTTCCCGAGATCTGAGTACTGTTTTCTATGTGAATTGTTACAATGATAGTGGATTGTTAGTTGTTACTATAGCTAACGGCGTACAGTAGCTGCTTGAGTTACATATATTTCATGTATTTTGTTTTGTCACTTTTACAAACTTGCATGTGAAAATTTCGATTTGAGTGAAAATTCTGTTTTCTTTTGTTTTTAACCTGACTGTTTCGTATATGTTACTCTATTTTAAATTTAGAGTTTGTTATAAATAATAAATTTGTAATGTACCTTTTGTATGGTTAGATTGTAAATTGTATTAAGGTATTCAATATGTTATAATCTGTTTTATGAAAAAATGTCATGTCCTATAGTATTGTGTTACTTACAGTGTTGTTAACATGGCTTATGAGTCATTTATTCAAATGTTATGCATATTATTCATGTGTTTTGTTTGTTCTGTTTTTTTTTCATTTTATTTGCCTATTTGCTTTATTTACAAAATTGCCTGTTTGCATTGCATATAACTAACTATGGAGAAATCTTTGCATATTTACATGTACAGTTTTAAAAAGTAGGTTAGGTTTTGTATAAGTAAAAACATATTTTTGGTTTTATACTGTTTATTTCAAACTGATTAATATCTAGTGATAGAAATAAATTTGGTTAATGGTATTATAATTGAAAGATTATGATTCAAATTCAGTGATCTACAATATGGATTGAATAGTTGGGGAAATAGATTTGGGATAATAAAGATTAACAAACATATGCAAGGATTTAC
Source organism: Convolutriloba macropyga (assembly GCF_964194025.1). Lineage (NCBI taxonomy): Eukaryota > Metazoa > Xenacoelomorpha > Acoela > Convolutidae > Convolutriloba > Convolutriloba macropyga. The sequence continues at coordinate 87,525,388 of NC_134468.1, forward strand.
AAACAATCAATATTAAAGTCTGTTATAGATGGAGATTGAAGTCTATTACCTACTGAGTCCGGGAATTGTTACTTGTTACTTTCCTTTTGTTGTTACAGTTTCTCTGTTTGTTTTGGATAGTTACCCCTTTCACAATAATGGTTGTATTCCTTCAGGAAATATTCGTCTTTGGAAAGATAGTATCCAAGTAAGTTAATTACGTCTTGTAAAGGAGTTTCCGTTATCGATGCTTGTAGTGCGTTACAAATCTCTTTTTCTGTCTGTGGTATCTTTCTTTCGTTATTGAAGGTGAAACGATTCGTGATCGCCTTATTGGTCACGCTCCCTGTCAGGTGGTAAACGTGATATTCTTCGCACGGTTCGAGTGCTTCTAAGGGAACCATGAGCGGTCGCTCTGGTTCGTCTTTGGATTGAAATACGTAATAATTTTTAATGGGATCGAAGTTTCTCAACGTCCCTATTGTATAGCTCCATTTTATTCTGTAGCTGTAGTTTAAAAAGTACGGGGAAGTCAATTGATCATTGATGTGTATGAAACTTTTAGAAGCTGTATATTGTTTGTCTCGTAAGAATGTATAATATATTAAGTTATGTATCAACTTTGTCTCATGTACTCTGTAATTGTTACTTTGTACATCTTTTGGCGTAGGGTGGAGTAGGTTGAAGCTTAATTGAAAAATCTGATGTTGCTGTGTGAATGCGCTATACGCCGAAAGGTCCTGAGAGGCTTTTGCCACTAGGAAATCAAAATTACAAGTTCTTGGTAAACGGAACTCATAATCGTAATCATAGAGGAAGCGTTCCGTAAGACTGTAAAATTGCTTAAGTTTGGGGTACAGAGATTGATGTATTTTATCTCTGCCCATATTTTTCGTGCTCCTTTTTACAGTGTTTGTATTTTCCGACGGAAGTGGTGGAAAAAATTCTGATACACGGTCTTTCAGTGTATGTAATGGTGCGATGAAGAAATTGTATGATCGTGAATCAAAAGGCATTTCCGACCAATTTCTGTACGATAAAAGTGGATCATAATTTATTCCGTGTGGATTACTTAGTGTTTTCGGGTCTTTATCTTGAAACCAGACCGTCTCCATTACCGTTTCGGTCGGAGTTTGTTCATTTGTCGACTGGTGGAAGAAAGACTTTCTGTTATTTGAGCGGGGTGTCACCGCATATGGAAATCGTAGATTGTTAGTATTTGGAACTGTTTGTCTTGTAAATAAACGTTTTCTAACGTTGCTTTGTGGTGGGTAATTGTCTGATGGTGGGGGTGGTCGTACTGGCGGGGGGTAATTTGGTAGAGGTGGTGACATATATGTGTTGCTAGTATTTTGGTTATAGTTTTGTCTTGGTCTTGTGTTCTGGTAGCTATGTACAGCTATGTTTGTTCTTTGTTCTGATATGTTACTAGTACTATTATTACTGGTATCAAAGGATTGAAGATTTCGTCTATTACCAAATTTGTTGTTTATTTTCCGTGCTATCTCCTGTGGTGTCTGTACGTGTTCCTGGTTGTTTTCCAGTTCGACTCTAAATGTGGTGACTTTCTCGTTATCTGTTATCATGTTACTTTCAGTCTGTGTTCCACATTCAGACGCACAGTCCCGAATTGTTCCGGGGCTGGATCTGCCTGATTCACAACTTAGTTCTCCGTCCTCTACTTCGTATGAGAATGGCGAGTCTGATTTATATGGTGATTCGTAGTCCATGTTCGATGCCATTGTTGAATGCTAAAACTCAAACATGGTTAGTCTAATCTAGATTATGTTTATTGTTTATTAATATTTATGTTACAAAAAGTTTGTTACAAACAGTTTGTTTAATATTTTGTTTCCGTATTGATATATATTTTGTAGTTAGGCTGTTATCTGGTTTAATCCTTAGATTTTGTTCGTTATTTATAGAAGGTAGAAAAATTTGGCTAAGTAATGGCATAAGTGTTGTTAGTTGTTACTGAAAAGTATTGTTTGGTTTAAATTTCGTATGTATCCGCTGAATGAGTATCGTAGTATGTAACCTCATTCGTATGCGGCTGATCGTTTTTGAGGATGTCTAAGCTATAGCTACGGTTTTGTATTTTGTTGTTTGTTAATTTTAATTGATTGAAATCTATAGGTGGTGGATTCTGTATCTCTAGAAGTCTTGAAGTTGGTATGAGTTTATGTTGATTATTTTGATTATTTGATGGTTGGGGGATTTCATATGGTGTTTGTTGAGTTGTTTGTGTTTCATATGAATACGGTTTAATCGCGTGCGATTGTTCTATAGTAGGTGCGCTTGGGATTGGTACAGGTATTGGTATTGGTGGTAGACTACTCAAACGTTGGTATGCTGGAGGTGGTGTTATTAGTTGTGGTGGTATTGGCGGTAGTGGTTGGGTTTTACTTTCGTCTATTGTCGTTAATATTTCTGTTTTATGTTTTCTTTCTGGTAGTGGTGGTGCTTGTTTCTTTGTTGGTGACTCCAATGTACGTAGTTGTAAACCATGTTCTGTCCTGCGGATAGTAGTGTTATAGTGTTTATAGTTCGTATCCACATAATTTTCTGTCGTTTTATCTCTACGAGTTAATGTTGGTATTTCTGTTGAATGTCTTCTGAAATGTTGAATATGTATTCGTGAATTATTATGTCCTTTACTGTAATGTGAATTGTTATCATCATTATTATTGTCGTTATTATTGTCGGAATCATCTTCCTGTATTTGTGCAACTAGTTGGGTTAGTGTTTGTGAGAATATTCCAAAAATTCCTGTTAATAATATTTTTGTTATACTTGCTTGTTTCCCAATCGCTTTATGTATTGCAAAAGCGTTGTAGAATTTTATAATTAGGTTTGTTACAAATAATATCATGCTCATCATCGCATAGATGATAGCCATCTTTTCAAGTATGTACCATGGCCAACCAAAGATAGATAGTATCTGATCTTTCAGCCATGCTGCGTCGAAAATTTCCTTCCAGTTTATACTTGGTTGATCAATCTGAAAGTTATATCCATTTATGTTCAAGTCTTTTAACCATTTAAGTGAATGTTCATAATTTTTGTATGTTTGTAATAATCCTAATTGTTCTAATTCGAGTAGCTTTTGTGCGTTAGCAGATTGTGCTTCTTGAAGCGGTTTTTCGCGATCTCTCATATATTCGTGTAGTAAATCTCTTTTTCGTTCTTGTATTAATTGTTCTTTGCTAAATATTCCACTTTCAATGAGGCTTGCTTTGCTGAACATATTATCAAGTACTATTTCTTCCGGTGATATTGTTTCTAATATTGTTTCTACTTTTATTGGATATGGTGTCAATCTGTATCTTACTGTTCCTTCTGTGTCTATTGAGATCAGTTGATCGAAATTACTATGTGAACATGGGACTGTTTTCGCCCAAAGGTATGTTTGTCGTGTTAGTTGATGTACGTATTGTACTCTATTTTTGTATAGTATTGGTATTTTGTCGTAACATTCACGTGTTTGTGGTACGTATAGTGGTGATGATTTCTTTGCACATTTGTACATTTTCATCACATTGACTCCTTGTTTCACAAATATGGATCTATCTCCTGTAAGGATGTATCCTAATAGTGGTGTATTCTTTTGTACTTGTGTTAGTGTCAATTGTCGAATATTGCGAGTTTGTTCGCATATCTGTGAATAGAATTCTATTGCCTGTAGACTAATGCGTGAATATATATTACTCATATAGAGGTCCATTTTCATTTGTAGATGTGTGTTCTCGTTTACAAAACCATAATAATAATTTTGATGTTCTTCGTCTTCATATCTTGTGTATGCATTTGACATAATTTGCTGTGGTTTTATTTTTATAAATTTTTCTTCTTCAAATTTGTCTTCTTTTCTTGTTACTTTAAGTCCTGTATGCATATCAAAACCATATTCGTATATTATATAGATATCATCGTATTCTGTTTTATGTAACGGTTGTGGTGATCCACATTCTCGTTCAACTAATGGGTAGATTTCAAATCTTGTTGCGATTGAGGATGTATCATTAAATTTTACTTTTTGTTCTACATCTGGTTTTTGTACTGATGACCATTCCGCGTTTGTTTCTATCCAATATCGTTCCTGATACTTAACCATATATGCATCAAACCGAATAAGTTCGAATAGTTGGCAATGTGTTTGGGGTTCCCAAATGATTGTTGCTTTTGTAAAGGGTGTTGGTAAACATTCTCCCTTGTGGAGATCACATGGTAGTTTTGTTCCCATATATGATATTTCTTTTGTATCAAGGTTTAGTATTAATGAGACTTCTTTTATCTCTAGAGTCCAATCTAAAATGTCAATTCTATTTTGTTTTTTGACGCCTGATAGGCAGTTTGATTGTGCATTTTTGATTTCATTTGGCACCCACATTGGGTTTGTATAATCATATACTAATCTTCCATATGGTGGTACCATAGGAGTGTCTACTTTGAATTGTATATTTTCTTGTACGTTTTCTAGTCTTTTTTGTAATGGTGGGTTTGATAAGTAATTGAATGATATGTTATGCCTTGTTGGCCTGTATTTTGTATTTTTAAGGAAGTTAATTCTGGCGAGTTCGTTACGAACTTCGTCTGGGTCCAAGATTTTCGTTCTTCGTGCATCTGATACGTAATAGCTCGGTCTGTTTGCTCTAATGTAATGAGTGTGTTGTGAACACCATTCTACTTTTTCTTTGATCGTTCCTGTAACAGCATATGCTTTAATCTCTACAGCTTGTGCTTTTGATAATAATTGAACTTCTGTTTTTGTCATTTCTAAGTCTAATGGTTTAAATTTACATGTGCTGATTTTGTTCAGTTCGTAGTATTTTACGTTTGTTATTTCTTCTGCGTCGCAGTCGTAGTGTTCGATAAAAATGTCTTGAGGTCCTACTGCTGATCCATTAATGTTTTGTCCTTTCAATTCAACGTAATCTTCTTTTGTCTGTCGTTTGTTTCTTTTATTATTTAGTTGGAATTTTTCCAAAATACTGTCTGTTAATTGTTCTCTGTAAAAATTCCAATTTCGTGTCCATTTATCTATGGCTATTTCCCACATTTGTTCGTAATCTGTACTATTCTTGAATTCTTTTAAGTCTGGTGATGTATACTTTGATGGTAATTTGTATATTTCCGTTTCAAATTTTGTTTTGTTATTAAATACATGATCCATTAACTTGTTAAAGTTATCTTGGTCGGTTACATTTATGTTATTTGTTTTTGTTTTGTTTTTCTTTTGGAAACTCTCTATATGTTTTTCCATACGTTCTTGTATGTGTTCTTTAATTTGTTCTCTGATATTTTGTTTTATTTTATATTTTGATCTTATTTCTGTGTCTATTTTCATATAGATAAATAATGTTATTAGTAATAATATTAGTATTATGGATTTTAATTGAAGCGGCATGTGTATGATAGTCCTGTGTGGGGATTATAGAATGTTGCAAATCCTAAAGTTTTTGTGTATCGATCGAATTTGTAGACGAAATCAATGCAAACAAATGGTGCTGGTATCGTTGTTGTTACAATAGATGGTGTGGTAGCGTGAAATGGATGGTTAAATATGGTGTCGTATTTTATTGTAGTATTGAATTTAAGTTCCAAAGATGGTGTTGCTAAGACGTTTAGTGCTGTATTTCTTTGTCTTGTTGTAAGATTTAGTGTGTTTTCTAGTCTTGATAGTGACCAGTTAGTAAGTGTGTCTCCTAGATTAGTAGGTCCATATAGCGGTGGAGGTGAATTCCAGGTTTTATAATCTAGTGTAAAAAGATATGTATGTTCATTAATTCTACTCAAAGTTGGTGGATTTGGATTGAGTACGGGTGTTGCTCTAGTTCTTCCAGGGTGTGTAGATGATAATCTTATTTCTGGTATAAATGAAGTAGGTGATAATGCTGTGTTTTGTGGTGGTTGTAGGGAATTTGCTATTTCTATTCGTGGTACACTAATAGATGTATTTGTTAATGAGGATGTTCTTGGTGTTCTTCGTGGTGTTGAACTTGTACTTGCGGATTGTTGCGGTGATGTTGCTGACCAGAGTGAGCTGTTTGGTGATTGTGTTGGTTGTACACGAAAGTGTTCTTGTACAAAATTGAAATCTTGTCTTTGTTGTGGTGTTGGCGGTAAAAATGGGTTAGCTCGAAGTTCTGATGCTGTTGGTGTTGTAATAGTATGAACGCTTGACTGGTCGCTTGGTGACGCGATACTAAAGTTTGTTAGTGTTGGTGTACCTATACGACTTGGTGGTTCTGATTGCTCTGCTCCTATAGGTCTTATTATGTTTGATTCTATATCAGTTGATCCATATGATACTAATGTAGAGTCTTGTGTAGGAAATGATAGTGATGCTCTACGTCTGCCTCTTAGTAGATGTCGTGTATCTGTTCTTGCTCGTCTTACTGTATATGGGTTTTCGTTTTCGGGGTTTGTTTCTTCTATTTCTGGTGATGTGGGTATATTTGTTAAGTCTGTTACTTCGTTGTGATGTGGTCTTTCTGGGTGATTGTTACTATTGTTATTATTATTTGATGAAGCAATTTTTGCTGTTTTTAGATAATTTCAGGCTCCAGAACCTGGTCCGGGTGGTGGATGTTGTATGTACGGTGGGGCTAGTATAACTACTGGTATTAATTCTTGTTCTGGTTGGTGTGTTTGAGCTCCTAGGTTTGTAATCCAAATTTCGTTAGTTGTTAGTCTAATATTTAGTTGATATATGACATATTACCATGTAATGGTGATGTGTTGGGGAATCCAATTTGGAGGTAGAACTTTTGTGTATGTAATGTATGATATATCGATTCTTCAATGTCTGGGTTGGGTTCAATTTTTATGGGTTTACAAAATATTCTATTAGTCCTAAGCACATACGTACGAAGAAGTATATTATAATTGCAATTTTTATAAATTTAAATATTTCTAATTCGACAATATCTATGTTTGTTTTACATATGTGGTAAATATCGGGGTGGGTTTCATGCATCGGGTTATTGTACTGGTGGGCTTGCATATACGACTCGGCGGTTGCGTATAACTTCGCTTATTGTTACAATAGCTAAATATGTCGATATTATTACAATGCAAGGTACTAGGAGTATTGTTAGGAAGAATATTACTTTAGATAGTATAAAGTAGATTGTAATTAAGGATTCGTTGAAATCTATTTTTGAAACTGGTAAATAAAATGTGTAACTTTGTTATTAATTATGTAAATGTGAGGTGTAATGCTGCACTGAAGAGTGACAGTTATTTGCTCAATTGTAACTGACACTTAACTGTGCCGCACTACAGATATTATTATACAGTATTTATCTGTAGATTACTATTACGATTACTGGTATCATATCCTAAAGTATGTGTTACAATATATTTGTTAAAGTTTTACTCTTTGGTTTTATCGTCAAGAGGTGTTGTATCGTCTATAAGTGTTATAGCGTCTTTTTTACATACAACTATAAAAACTGTTTTTAGTTTGTTAAGGTCAATACATCGATCTGTTTGGATCTGTTGTTTCAGTAAGTTATACTCTGTGATTATTTCGTTACAAATGGTTATCTGTTTTAGTAATTCAAAATGTTTTTCTCCCCAAAATAGTTTTACTTCTTGTCCGCTTTCTGTTTTTCCTTCAATAATAAATAAACAATCTTTATCGGAGAATTTACAAATTGTTGTTCTTATACTATCGTTATCAAAATGAATGTGGTTTCCAAATGAGTAATCTAATTTTGCAAAGTTTTCTCTTTGGACTTGGATTTTTATACAAAACTGTTTTCTGTTCAAAGAGTGCAAAAACTCTGACACTTTTATCATTGGTGGTTTTTCATCACTGTGGTGACTGTAGTGATGGATTAATCTTTGGGAGAAGAAGTTCAAATAGTTTAATGCGTAGTTAAAAGGATTCAGTTTACCTGGTGTTGTTGGATTGTTGAGTGAAGAGGATAAATGAAAGAGTTATGACAAATATGAGAAAAGTTATGAAAGAGGTTATGAAGTGATACAAAATTTGTTTAGGTATTAGATATATTGAAATATATGAATTTCTTTTTGAGATAGAATATTTTTAGTCTTAAGACTAAATTTTGTATTTGTAGAGTTTAGAATTTTCAGCTTAGCTGAGTTTTTTCGCAAATTTTTTCAGATTTTTGAACAAGTTTAACGGTTGTGGTTTGTGCGAGGCAAAATCAGAATTGTGATTTTTACTTTCTTTTCGAAGGCTCTCTATAATGTTGGTGACATTTTCATATCTTCCGTTTTTCATTTTTTGGATTTTAAGTTGTCAATTTCAATAATTACTGGGTCCAATTATGGTGTTAGTTTCCTCGTTTGATGAATTGGTTACTCTTCTGATTGTTACGATACTCTTTGTTCTCGAGATTTTGTTTTCCTTGTAATTTGTATATTGACATTTGTTTGATGTTTAGATGGTATGCTTTCATCATGGTATGTTAATTCTTTCTTGGTGCCAATTATATGGTATCAATAAGCTTAGTTTGTTATTTCTCTGCCAATTATGCTATTTCTTTTGTTTTGAAGTGTTCTCCCTATCATTAGGATGGTTAGTTAGTGATGGTTGGTGGCGTTAGCGGGATGGTTAGTGGTGCCAGTTCTTACCAATTAGCTTGGTACCTTTTGTTCTAATTAGCTATATGGTATGTCTGTTGTATGCCTTTGATGGTGCAACTCTGCAGATGGTGCAACTCTGCAGATTTTAATTATTGACATAAACGAAGTATTGACGTAGTTGAAATGTTTATTTCATCTACTAATGATCTTAGTAAGACCTGTCTTGTTTAATCACCATTGTGTTAGGTGAAAATGTTGATTGGTATGTTTTTGTTACTAATTGCGTCTGCATAGAGACTGTTTGTCTCTAACGTTCGTTGTTTAAGATATCTTTGTTCATAATTGATGGTGTCAATTTGGTATTTTCTTCCCTTTAATTGGTTTTAGTTTTAGTTTGGGTTTCTAAAGATAACGTCCGTTTCTTTACTAATGATGTCTGTGACATTTTAGTTGTTGGCGTTTGTTAGAATAATAATGTCCGTATTTTCACTAATGAGATATATAACGTCCGTTTTCTCACTAATGAGATGTACTAACGAGGTATATGACGTCCGTATTTTAAATGACGTGTTAGTTAATGACGTATGTGTGGAGTTTTTGCAAATTGGTTTGCAAAAAGGAATAAAACGTTCCTATTATCGAAGATATCTTAGCCGAAACGTTAAAATGTATTATGGATTGTTATGTGATTAATATATCTGGATGTGTTCGAATGTAATGAAATAGAAATGTGTATTTGTGTTTTAGATCAAGTCTCCGATGATTATGTAATGATGGAGATGACATGGCGGAGTGGTGAAGATTCTGTATTCCCGTTATTATTTCGTATGGAAGAAGTTATTCATTATAGCTGAAAGTTGTTATTTGCTGAAAGTTTGTTATTTGCTTATTCGGCTTTATTCGTTTATTCGTCTATCTGACACGTTGTTGAAGTTGTTCCGCATGTTTATTCTTGTTATGTTGTACTTATTATTTTGTAACTTCCGCTTTTTCGTTTATACCATGTTACGTTGTTAATCAATTGTTCATTATTTAATTAGTTCTGTTTCCTTATTTTCATCGGTTTCCTATGTGGTTAGTCATCTTTGTTGCCCTATTATTCCGTAAATGGATTATTCTGAATTGTTAACAGCTTCGAAATATCTATTCCATTTCGAGAGTGTTTACGTTATTATAACACTCTTGTTCTTTGATCTTTGGTTCTTTTGTTATTGTGTTGTGTTTCTTTGTTTACTGTAAATATCAACTATCTCATAATGTCTATTCCAGTTTTGTATATTTTGTTACTTGCTTTCTTGTTTACATGAGAATTTACCCTTGTTAATCTTCAGTTTGAGGTTTCGTGGGCTACTATCAATACCAATTTGTTTTTGTATATTCTTTATGGATATTTTCTTTTGTTGTTTGTTTATTTGTTTATTTGATTATTGTTTATTGTTTCATCAATAGAGATCTTCGGTGGAGATGTGTGTTGGTGTACCCCATGGAGATGTGTGTTGTTGTCAGTTAATAAAGACTCTTCAGTTTTGAGTACAGATATTCAGATATTCAGTTGGTAAACGTTGACTGTTACATCTTTATTTGTGTATTTTCCCTGTTGTCTTTCATATATATATATTTTATCCCTGTTACTAAAAGGTGTTAACGGTGTTAACGGTGATGATATAGCATTTGTTAAAATCATTTGTTAGAATCAGTATTTGTTCAAATCATATGGGTTTTACATCAGTTTAGATGATAAGGTTACAATTAGTTAGCTTGTATAATTTTCATGGGTTAGAGGTTAGGTGAATTTGAGCACCTTTTAGTATATTTTTGTATTATTTTTTATCTGTATTATTTATTCGATTTCAATTTATGTGTACATTTGTTATATCTGTTTTAAGTGGGTTGGGGGGTTGGGATTCTTGACACACAGGGTCGGGTTAGGGGGAATTTGTGTGTCTTGTATAAATACTGAGCATGTTAAACGTAATATGTAGATGTTAGACACAAAGAGTAGGAATACTGAACACTTAATACTGAACACGCAAAGGAATATACGTGTGAAATGAATGAAACGAATAATTTATAGTTATTTCTGTCTGAGTAGTGTATGATTATTACGTTACGGGATAGTCATGACAGCTATTAGTAGTGCCCATTAGTTGCACTAGTTGGGAAGTATTAAGCTATTAAATAGGAAAGAACTTGCTAGTTGTTAAATTTTACACTGGTTTTCGAGTATGAGATTTATTTGATAGTAAGGAATGGTGTTTTGCCTGTGTAGATATTACTTTTGAATAATATTATTATTATTATTATTATTATTATTATTATTATTATTATTATTATTATTATTATTATTATTATTATTATTATTTCTATTGACAAGATGGGGGAATTGTTATTTTCCTTTTTCGAAGATTATAACTATGAGATTGTGTTATTTCATCGGGCGGTGTATACCGTTTTGATGTTGTTTGGGTATTGGGTTGTTTTAGCGTTGGGATTTCTTCCGTTAATAAGTAGTTTTGTAATTCTAATTTAATATGTTTTTCTTTCGGAAAGTATGGTACAATATGATTTCTATGTATTGTAATGTGTTTATTAGTATTGTCCTTCAGTATGTATGTTGTTTCTGTGGGTTTATCAACAATTAAATATGGTCCTGTTTTTAGAGGTAGTAGTTTCTTTGATACTCCATCAATCTGTTGTTGATTTGTGATCAAGACGAATGTGTTTTTATCAAGTGGTTTCGCTGTTCTGAACCTTGAATTTAATTCATCAGTTAACCTTTTTCTGTTTCGTAATATTTTTGTTATGGTTTGATATGTGTCATTATAATGTTTTTCTTTGTCAAGAAACCATTTTGCGAACGTTCCGTTTTGTAGTTTTGCTATTTTTGGGTGACTGAATTGTTTATCTAAGTGAGTATGTGCGGGTTGTGTTTTGCATGCGCTTGTTCTTGTTGGGTTACAGTTTCCTATCTCGTCTGTAGTTGTTCCAAGTTTAATCTTTGTTGGTTTTCTTGGTTTTTGGTTGAAAACAACTTCATAAGGTGACATGCCTAATCTTGTCTGGTATTGCGTATTATATGCATACGGAAAGAATTTTGCTTTTCTAGACCAGTTTTGGTACTTTTCGTTGAGTAATGTTCTGATAAATTGTCCAATTATTCTATTAGTTCCTTCCACTAATCCGTTTGTCCAGGGTGCATATGTTGTGCTTGGTTTAAATTTGATTTCAAAGTAATTACAAAGGTGTGTTAATTCTGTATTTATATATTCCGATCCGTTATCGGAACGAATTTCTTCGGGTAGTCCGAATTTCATAAACCAATGTTCAAATAATGCTGTAACTGCATAGTGTGCATTGTTCTGAGGCGCACACATTATTGTTACGTAATGTGAGAATGCGTCTACTATCACAAAGATAAAATTATTTCCTTCAGATGTAGGATGTATTGGACCTTTTGTGTCTATCATAATCATTTCATTAAAGTATGTTTTTGTAGGTGCTAATTGTTCTTGCTTACTTTTTGTTTTTGTGTTAGCGAAAACTTTGTTTGTTTGACATTGTATGCAGTCTGCGATCAGTATCTTGATCCAAGTTGTTAAGTTTGGGAAGTAATATTTTTCCATTATGTTTCTTTTTGTTTTTTCAAGTCCCGTGTGACCAACTGTATCTACGCAATGGTTTTCGTAAAAAACACATAATAGTAATGTTAGTGGTAAACAGATTCTTTGTATTGTTTGTTTTTTTATTCGAATAATCATTTTCATTATGTTAGTTTTTTCGTCAATTGTAATTGATTTAAACTTTCTGTAATACGCGAATAGTCCTTTATTTCCGCGTATGTCCATTGTTACTGAATGTGGTTTATTGTTATTTTTTTCCACATTTTGACTTTATGAAGTACTGGATCTATTATTTGTGTTTCTTTAATCAACTCTTCTGTTACTTTTGTTTTTTCATCATAGAAAATATCTGTTATTTTTGCATGGTCGAAATTTTGTTCTTGTTTTACATTGTTGATTAATCTAAGATAGTCATCGTCATGATGAGTTATGTATGGTCCTTTTTGGTTTTTTTCTATGATTAAGTCATCTTTTTCAACAATTGGTGATTGCCAGTTTTTTGTTTTTGGTTTATATTTCGGTACTAAATTTGTTTTGGTTTCGGTATTATATTTTTCATATGATATCGGATGGTATTCGTTTTTATCAATGTTAATTTCAAAGTAGTTGTTGTGTATATTGGCTAGAACTGGATAATGTGTTGTGTCTTTGTTATCGTTGTTTGTATTGTTGCAAATGCTGTATTTGCATTCTAGGTTATTTGCAAATGGTGTTTTTGCAAAGAAGAATTTTATGTTTTCAGGTATTTCCACTGTAATATCACGTGTTTTTGTAAAATGTTCTTCATCTATTGTTCTACTGAGTAGATCTGGTAAAGCTAGGTTTTTTCCTTCAGTCCATATAATATGTAAGTTAGGAAATTTCATTAGTATCAATTGAAATCTGTAAACTCTATGGTTTGGTTTATTCTTTTGTGTAAAAAGGTAAATGATTGGCTTATGATCTGTAAATAAAATAATTGGGTGATTTGAACCTGTTAATAAGAATTCGTATTCTGTGAGTGCGAAAATAATCGCTGAACATTCTCTAATTAGTGTAGATAGTCTCATTTCAATCGGTGTGAAAAGTCTAGAATTTGCTGATATTAATCGCATTTTCTTTTCAGTTGGATGTTGTTGCAGTAATGCTGCTCCAATGCCTGTGTTGGACGCATCTGTTATAATGTAAAATGGTTTTGTTGTATCTGGTATTGTTAATTCTAGGTTATGTGTTATTGTTTTTTTCATTTGTTCAAATATTTTTTGATGTTCTTTAGTCCATTTGAAATCATTTTCTTTGTGTAATAGATTGTATAATGGTTGTAATATTGGTTGCATTCCATAGACGTATTTGGCTAAGAAATTTATTGTTCCGAGGTATCGTTGTAAAGCTTTCATACTTGTTGGAGGTTCCAGTTTTTGGAATCCATCAATTCGTGATGTAAGTGGTTTTACTTTTTTGTCTTCGATAATGTGACCTAAGAATTTTACTTTCTTTAACATGAAGTATGTTTTATCGGGTGCTGCTTTGAGATTTTCTTTAAGCAGTACTTTATGATATTCGATTAGTGTTTCAAACATTTGGTCATAAGAATTTGTTTGTATAAAGATATCGTCTACGTAAGTGATAACTGTTCCTTTTCTGATCAAAGTGTAAAGGAAATGTGTTAGTATTGATGCAAATGCTGCTGGTCCGATTGATATTCCGTAGAATAATCTTTTAAAACAATATTGTTCGTTTCCAATTGTGAAATGTGTATATCTCATCGATTCTTCGTCTAATGGTATTTGGTTATATGCACTATTAAGATCTGCTGTTGTGAATATTGTTCCGTTTATTCTTGTTAAAGCTACATCAACTGGTTCAATTGGCCAGTTGCACTTTGATTCATCTATCATGCTGTTCAAATATCTTGCGTCTAGTACAATCTTTAAAGATTCTCCTTTTCGTAGTATTATTACCGGGTTTGTGAATGTATTTCCTGTTGATAGTTGTTCTTTATTTACAGGTGCAATTATGTCATATTTTTTGAGAACATCTAATAGTTTTTGTATTCGTTCTCGAAGATGTATAGGTACTTTACTTATTCTTTGTTTTTTGAATATTGCATCTTTTTTTATTGGTAAGTTCAATTTTACTTTTGTTTTTCCTACGTCAAATTTTGTTGTTGCGTAGACTTGTCTATAGTCTAATATGATTTTTACTACTTTTTCAAATTCTTCTTGTGTTAAGTGTGAATGTTGAAAATCAAACATTTTTATGAATTCTTTTTCTTGTTCTGAATATTTGTTAATGTTAAATTTGCATTTGAAGTTTGGTTTTCTTTCAAATGTTGCGACTTGTTCAATAGTTTCGTTTTCTTGTATGTTTAAGATTTCATCGATATCGTTTTCATTTTCGTATGTCAGATGGTATAGTGCTTGGAATAAGTCGATAGAGTTTGTTTGGTATAGTTCGTTATCTTGTTTTTTGAAGCTAATATTTCTGTTCATGAAACCAATGAGTCCTGTATTTATTGTTATTCGGTGTCTATTTTTGTTGATCAATAGTATGTCCATAAAGTATTCTTCGTCTGAGGAAAAATCCTTTATGTCTGTAAATGATACGTTATGATATTTGTTTATTGGTTCGAAATAGAATTTCGATTTCTGTATTGTTTTATCATTTGAGTGTTTCATTTGTTTAAATATTGGTATTGGAAATGTTATGCTTTTCTGTTGATTTGGTTCTATATAGATTGTTTCTCTATTAATGATTGTGTATAATCGAGAGTAGTAAGGATAACCTTTAGTACTATTCATGTAGAATATAATATCGTTGTCTAAATTTGTATTTGTATTTAATGTTAGTTTGTTGGTATTAACATTTATCGTCTCGATATATTCTTTGAAGAATGGTGTACCCAGTATATTATGATTGCATTGTGTTACATAGAAGTGAATGCAAAAATTGTTTTGTGGTTTGTTTCTATTGTTAGAAATTCTGTCTGGTGTTAAATTCAGTGTTACTGTTCCGAATGTGTCAATTTTTGTATTATTTGCAGCTGTTAGTGTTTTGCTTGCTTTGTCCAAGATCATTTCTGGGTTATTGTATTTGATTTCATTCCATGTATCTTCATTTAGTAGGTTTAATGTTGCTCCTGAATCTAATAGAAAATCTATTTCTAACATAGGTTTTTGTTTTGTAAAGTCCTGTTCAAATTTCTGATATTGATACATTGGTAATATCCATGTTGGGTTGCTTTCTAATGTATTTATTACAGTATTGCATGTGTCTTCATTGGCATTGTAAAATTTATCTAGTATTTCTTGATCTTCGTCTGAGGACTCTGATGTGTACTCATATTCGTCGATTCCTGGTGGATCGTTATTTGATTTTTCTTGTCCTACGTTATTTATTCTGTTTTTGCTATTGTTGTTTCCATCATTTCTCCGTTTCCATCATTTCTCCGACTTGTCTATAGTCTAATATGATTTTTACTACTTTTTCAAATTCTTCTTGTGTTAAGTGTGAATGTTGAAAATCAAACATTTTTATGAATTCTTTTTCTTGTTCTGAATATTTGTTAATGTTAAATTTGCATTTGAAGTTTGGTTTTCTTTCAAATGTTGCGACTTGTTCAATAGTTTCGTTTTCTTGTATGTTTAAGATTTCATCGATATCGTTTTCATTTTCGTATGTCAGATGGTATAGTGCTTGGAATAAGTCGATAGAGTTTGTTTGGTATAGTTCGTTATCTTGTTTTTTGAAGCTAATATTTCTGTTCATGAAACCAATGAGTCCTGTATTTATTGTTATTCGGTGTCTATTTTTGTTGATCAATAGTATGTCCATAAAGTATTCTTCGTCTGAGGAAAAATCCTTTATGTCTGTAAATGATACGTTATGATATTTGTTTATTGGTTCGAAATAGAATTTCGATTTCTGTATTGTTTTATCATTTGAGTGTTTCATTTGTTTAAATATTGGTATTGGAAATGTTATGCTTTTCTGTTGATTTGGTTCTATATAGATTGTTTCTCTATTAATGATTGTGTATAATCGAGAGTAGTAAGGATAACCTTTAGTACTATTCATGTAGAATATAATATCGTTGTCTAAATTTGTATTTGTATTTAATGTTAGTTTGTTGGTATTAACATTTATCGTCTCGATATATTCTTTGAAGAATGGTGTACCCAGTATATTATGATTGCATTGTGTTACATAGAAGTGAATGCAAAAATTGTTTTGTGGTTTGTTTCTATTGTTAGAAATTCTGTCTGGTGTTAAATTCAGTGTTACTGTTCCGAATGTGTCTATTTTTGTATTATTTGCAGCTGTTAGTGTTTTGCTTGCTTTGTCCAAGATCATTTCTGGGTTATTGTATTTGATTTCATTCCATGTATCTTCATTTAGTAGGTTTAATGTTGCTCCTGAATCTAATAGAAAATCTATTTCTAACATAGGTTTTTGTTTTGTAAAGTCCTGTTCAAATTTCTGATATTGATACATTGGTAATATCCATGTTGGGTTGCTTTCTAATGTATTTATTACAGTATTGCATGTGTCTTCATTGGCATTGTAAAATTTATTTAGTATTTCTTGATCTTCGTCTGAGGACTCTGATGTGTACTCATATTCGTCGATTCCTGGTGGATCGTTATTTGATTTTTCTTGTCCTACGTTATTTATTCTGTTTTTGCTATTGTTGTTTCCATCATTTCTCCGTTCTTTTGAATAATGTCTGTTATTTTGTTCTCGTTGGGATGAGTATCCTCTATTATCTCTGCTATTGTTATTTGAATGATTTCTATTGTTACTATTAGAACGTTGTCTATAGTTATCGTTTCTATTTGAATCTCTACTGTTATATCTTTGTCGATTATTATTATTATTGTTTTTGTTACTATTATAAGGTGATTGTTGTCTTGAATTATTTCTGTCATTGTATCTTGAATTTGATCTGTTATTATTATTATTATTATTGTATTTGTTATAGCTGTTGCTTCTATGATAACTGTTGCTTCTGTTTCTATTGTAGTTATTCCTGTTATAACTAGTACTTCTGTTATTATAATTATTTGATCTTTGATATCCTTGATTGTTTCTACTATCTCTGGAATTTCTATTATGGTAGTTATTTCTTGAATGTGATCTGTATGGTGTCCGACTTCTGGAGTTGTTATATATTGGTGATGTCGGTGGTAGTTGTCTGCCATTGACATTATTTGAGTCAATTCTTCTATTTGGTAAGTTTTGATTGTTTCTCATGTGACTGTAAAATGATCTTTCTTTCGGTCTTGTAACACTACCTCGACGTGGTCTCTTGAAACATCTTCCCTTTGTGTGTCCATGTGAGCTACAATAGCTACAAAACAGTGCAAACTTTGGTCTTCCTTTAAAATTCTTTTTGTCATATGTATTGTTAATTCCGTTTAGAACATTGCATATTGTTCCTTCGAATTGTTCTAAGTCGTTTTGATTAAGTTCATTTATATTATTACAGGCTATATTCATTTGTTTTAGATCTTCATTAATATTTGTTGTACTCTGGTTTACTTCATATAATCTTTTGTGATTATTAGTTATTGTTCTTGTTAGATCCATTTGGTCTATTTTCTCTACTAATGTTTTGAATGGCATTTCTGGTTCTCGTGGAGTTTGTTTGTGGTTTGCATGTTTCTTTAATGCTGCGTTTTTTAATTCGTTGTCTAAACATCTTATGAACGTTTGGTTCATAACACTATTTCTGTAATCTTCTGTGTATAGAGAATAAGCAGTTTTGACAAGAGTTTCTATTCTTAATGCTAATGATCTTAGTGATTCGTTTGTATGTTTTTGTAATTGTTGTAATATGATTTTTGCTTGTTGTTTTGATTTTTCCGAATCAAACATATCTGAAAATTCTTTGCAAAATGTTTCCCAATCTAATTTTGTTTCACTTGGAAGTGTCGAATACCATTTTTGTGCAGGTCCCTGTAAAGTATGTAGTATTAACGCTGCTCTTTTTACTTTCCATTGGTGATGTCCTGGTTTATTTACCGGTTCAATGCCACTGCTGAATATCATAGCAGCGACAATGCTATTTAAATATTCTTCAACAGTATATGCTGGGTCTGTTCCATCGAATGGTCTTATTGTTGTTGGTACTGAACCACTGCTAATGTTTTGTTCAATTTGAGGGTCTTCGTTTATGCTCATTGATGTTAATTGTTTATAAAATGGTAAAGGTGGTTCTACTACTGTTGTTTCCCTTTCTTCTGTTGTGATTGAATTTGTTCTTCTATTTTGATTTCCTTGTTGTTGATTACTATGTCTATCAGTATTTTGTATGTTTTCATTTGTTGTATGTTCATGGTTTCTGTTATGAAAAGGATTTTCTTGATTTCTGTTATGTAACGGATGTTCGTATTCCGTTCTATAGTTATTTTGTCCTTGTAGATTGTCAAGAGTTCTATCCAATTTATTGATTACCATTTCTAGTGCTTCTTCTTGTCTTTTTTCCATATTTCGGCTCATTCGATGATATTTTTCTTCTAGGTTATTTATTAATTTATTAGTATGTTTTGTTACTGTTTGTGTAATTTCGTTTTTTAAGTCTTCATAATTATATTGTTGTTGTTCCCAATTTTGTTCTTGGTTTCTATATTTGTTATCTACCGAGTTGATGTACATTCTGTTGCTGTTAATTTCGTCCTTGTTTTGGTATTTTCGTCTGTTTTGGTTTACCGATGGTGGAAATTGATTGTCAGATCTATTTTCTCTTTCATCTGAATCAGAATTGTCTACATCTTCTATTGTATTATTGTTGTTTCCGAATAAATTTGATCTTAATAGTTTATCTGGTTTTATTGTTGATTTTTGTTTTACTTGTGAATTGTTGTTCAGTTGTGTATCTTTTGGTGTTGACGTTGATGTTGAACTTTTTGTTATATTAAATGATGATGATCCTGATTGTCCTTGATCCAGTATTTTCACGTAATTTTCTATTCCTTCAATGAAATTAATACTGTCTGAACTGATCTGTAAAGTACTTTCAAAATTTTCTGAATAATATTCTTTATCCCAAATATTTTTGAGTTCATCACAGAGATATCCTATATCGTCAGGATATGTCTCTCCGAACTGTATTCGTTTTTCGTTTATATGTTGAAAATTGTCTAACCAAAAGAGGAAAGTAAATTCAGATACTATTTTTATGATATCCATTGATGCTGTTTTTATTTCTGGTTTTAGTTCTATTATTTTTGTCAGCCAATTATTATAGTTTTTGATGTCAAATCTTAATCTGTCATTCACAGACTGTACCTGTTGACGACTTTCATTGAGATATCCACTTGTGTTTCTTATTATGTTGTATGTTGTGGATGTTATTGCTGTTAGTTTTGTTCTATCCTGTGATTCTTCATGTCTTTTTAAAAATATTTTTAGCATTTCCGATAATGTTGTTTCATTTTGGAAATTAAAATATGTTCTTCTGTTGTTATTTTCATTTGTTAATACAAATGTATAGTTTCTGTTGTATCTATCACTATTCAGTAGTATTACTGGTAGATAGTGTGTCAAATGGTTGCGGTTGATTTTTATTTGTTGTATATGATCTGTCTCTTTGAAGAGGTTTCTCTTCAAATTTAGGATTATTCTGTAAATTAATTCTGTATTTTCTTGTGGACAATCATTTGCGATAACAAAAGGTGTTAATTCGTTATTATGGTTTGATTGTGTATCAAATTTGGAAGCCATTTGTTATTCTTTGAATTTTAATCCGTTCTGTTTTTCTAACAATAGTTTTTGTTATATCCCTCAGAAATTATAATTGTTTACCCAATTTAGTTCAGTACTGGTCGCACCAGATAAGACGTGTTCTAGAGCTTACCTTTGTTAGGGTACTTCCTGAACTGTCTTATGGTTGTCTCAAGAATACTAGTTAATCTCAAGGCTTACCTGACTAACTAAAGTTCTATTCCTCTAGTCTGTTACTCTTCTATCTGAGCTTCAGTAGACGGTGCACGGGCCCCAATGCTACGGTCTAACGTTTATCTCAATACAAAACAAGAGCGGAGTAGAGAGAGAGAAATATACTCTATTATTAAATCAGGATGGTGACTGGTACTGACTAAATTACTTTCTCTTCTGCTGAGAGAGGGTAGATGGGTAAACACATAAAGGGAAAGGAGGATAAAATAATATATCATTTTTATCCAATCAGGAAAGAGTATTTCAGTCTTTTTCTGAATAAAGTCTTTCAAATATTAAATATTCCTTTTTGGAAGTCATGCCTGACTCCAAATGTATGGTTACATGTAAAATTGAAAATAACACAAAATTGTATTTTAAATTAAACCAAACAAACTATTGTAAGCGGCAGTCCCTGCCCGAATATCGGACTCCTCTCTTTAAACTTGGAATTTCTTATGAAAACAAAGCGAGATGAGCTCGGATTAGTGTTAGATATTCACTAAAGGCGTACAGTTATATCGAAATCTGGTCTTTTTCTTCGTCATTTAGAGTCCATAACTTTTCATTGAGCTTTTGTGAAATGAAATCTTTTTCACGTGTTCTTGCATTCCTACTCTCTCAGGCAAAAGTAAAGTTCTTAGTCTGTCACGGTTAAATAATCCGAATCGAATGTCATGTTTATTTTGGAGATTTAATTTTGCTGCCAAATCATACTCACTCGAAGCTAATGCACATAAATGTGCCAAAACGTCAGAAATGATGAAATAATTTTGTACTGTATCGGTAATAACCTCGTTTTTCCAGACTATGGCAATTTTTACGATGCCATTTTGATAAGCTGTTCGCCAGTCGCGTCAGAGAAATTTTTGACAGATTTCCTTAAGGTTAAGATGCCCCTCAGACATACTTTGCTCAACTAAACCGCGCAAATCGCTAAAGACAAAATTATTATATAAAATTCTTCCAAGTTGTAAATAGTTAGTTTTTTCCTTGCCTTCCATTCTCATGGGACAAAACACATTTCGAATTATCCTCAGGGGAAAATGTTTCGCTAGTAACAATACAATGAACATGAAATTGAGGCTGATCAATAATATCTCCAGGCTGACCACGATAAAATGAATGAGGTAAATAAGTTTTAGATTTCAAAACTGTAGTCCTTATATGTAAAACGTTTTGCAATTCATTAAATGTCTTTATGTTCAAAAGAAGTCGTTGAGTCAGATTGCCGTCAGTAGTTATCCATAGCTTGGAGCAGGATACAAGCCTAGCAACGGACGCGTCATATTCTAAATGGCCAATTGTAAACCAGCTGCCATTTGCTGAAAGCATATCATAACCTCTAGGTGTGATAGCAGGAGGTAATGCATGTTTGGTTTTGGTTTTTGGTAATTCAAAAGCAATTGTTATGGAAGAATCAAATCCAGCAGGTTGACCGTTAGAACATTCAGAATTCCATCCTGAATTGATAAAAATTCTATATCAACTTGACCCAAATTCCACTTGCGACTGACATCTGACTTTAAACAACAAAGACTGACATCTGACTTTAAACAACAAACAGTATTGGCTTCAGGTCCACGAATAAGATAGGAATAATTAGGAAAGCTGGTAGTTTTCAGTAAAGAGCCAACTTCTTTATTAATTGGTAAAGGTGTAATTCCCACAACTTTCAACAACTCTTCCACTCGAAAGAAGCATGAACCAAGAGTTGAAGCGTCAGTAAATAACGTAAAATTAAATACGTCAAAAACGGTCAATCTAAACAAAAACTTGGTTTGATTGGTTTTGTCTCAAGGGCTTAAGAATGCATGGTTTTACGTACAGAATGTATGGTTACATGTAAAATCAAAAATAACACAAAATTGTATTTCAAAATAAACAAAACAAACTATTGTATGCAGCAGTCCCTGCCCGAATATCGGACTCCTCTCTTTAAACTTGGAATTTATTGTGAAGGCAAGGCGAGATGAGCTCGGATTAGTGCTAGATATTCACTAACGGCGTACAGTTTTTGCGAAATATGACCTTTTTCTTCGTCATTTAGAGGTCATAACTTTTAAATGAGCTTTTGTGAAAGGAAATTTTTTTCACGTCTTCTTTCATTCCTACTCTCTCAGGCAAAAGTATAGTTCTTAGTCTGTCACGGTTGAATAATCCGAATCGAATGTCATGTTTATTTGGGAGATTTAATTTTGCTGCCAAATCATACTCACTCGAAGCTAATGCACATAAATGTGCCAAAACGTCAGAAATGATTAAATAATTTTGTACGGTGTCGGTAATAACCTCGTTTTTTCCAGACTATAGCAATTTTTACGATGCCATTTTGATAAGCTGTTCGCCAGTCGCGTCAGAGAAGTTTTTGACAGATTTCCTTAAGGTTAAAATGCCCCTCAGACATACTTTGCTCAACTAAACCGCGCGAATCGCCAAAGACAAAATTATCAAATAAAATTTCGTCATTTGTAAATAGTTATTGTTATTTCCTTGCCTTCCATGTTCATGGGACAAAATAAATTCCGAATTATCCTCAGGGGCAAATGTTTTTCTAGTAACAGCACAATGAACATGAAATTCAGGCTGATCAATATTATCTCCAGGCTCTGACCATGATAAAATGAATGAGGTAAATAAGTTTTAGATTTCGAAACTGTAGTCCTTATATGTAAAAAGTTCAGCATTTCATTAAATGTCTTCATATTCAAAAGTAGTCGTTGAGTGTCACAATTGCCGTCAGTAATTATCCACAGCTTTGAGCAGGATACAAACCTAGCAAAGAACGCGGCACGTACATATTCTAAATGGCCTATTGTAAACCAACTGACATTTGCTGAAATCATATCATAACCTCTAGGTGTGATAGCAGGAGGTAATGCATGTTTGGTTTTGGTTTTTGGTAATTCAAAAGCAATTGTTATGGAAGAATCAAATCCAGCAGGTTGACCGTTAGAACATTCAGAATTCCATCCTGAATTGATAAAAATTCTATATCAACTTGACCCAAATTCCACTTGCGACTGACATCTGACTTTAAACAACAAGCAGTATTAGCTTCAGGTCCACGAATAACATAGGGATCGTTGGGAAAGTTGGTAGAATTGAGTTGAGGGTCAACTTCGCTAATAATTGGTAAAGGTGTAATTCCCATAGCTTTCATAAATTCTTCGACTCCAATCATGCATGAACCAAGAGTTGAAGCATCAGTAAATAACGTGAAGATAAATAACGTCAAATACGGTCAGTCTAAACAAAATTTTGGTTCGATTGGTTTTGTCCCAAAGATTTAAGAATGCATGGTTACAGGTAAGGAATGTATGGTTATATGTAAAGTCAAAAATTAACTCAAAATTCTGTTTTAAAATATTGTTTGTGAATATAAAGAATACAGCGTAAAAAACCGCGCATACACTGGTGGCGGTGTTATGATCCAGCTGCGGGACAATTTGACAATAATAGGATAAATACCAACAAAATTTAAAGAAGCACTGTTTTTAGAAGTTGAAATCAACAGTTATAAGTTCAAATTACTCACTATTTATGTTGCTCCCAGATTCAACAAACTGGAGTTTGTTGACACGTTGGATGGTTTTTTTGGAATCATTTACTGAGTCTAATGATCCCTTTGTAGTTTGTGGTGATACAAATATTAACATCCTTAAGGAAAATAAATTCACAAAAAATAGCAAAGAAATAGCAAAAATAGCAAAAAAAGAGCAAAAAAAATAACAAAAATAGCGAAGGCTGTATTGCAAGTAATGGGTTTGTAATAAATGAAGCGATACCCACTAGAGTTGTTGACAAATCTTCAACTTGTCTTGATCATTCATTTTCCAAAATATCAAACAACCTGAATTTTTTGTCGGATAACAATACTTTTACAGATCATTGTCCGATGCATCTTAAAAGGTTCTACGGATCGATGAATCATAAACTAACAAAAGAATATAGACACAAGTTTTTTGAAATGCCACACAAAAATTTTTTGTGATACAGAGATACAGAGATACAAACACTGTGGGAGTTGACAAATGGTGACATTGAATCATCCTATGATTTTTTTGAAAATACTTTCCTGACAATCTTAATTAAATTTGCACCAATCAGAACTGGCAATTTTAAACAAACTGGCAATTTTAAACAAACTAATCAATTTCCTTGGTTATCAAACAGTATCAAGAATTTGAAATTAAAAAGAGAAAAAGCACATCGGCAGTGAAAGTCATCCCAACTTGAAGCGGACTTAAATACTTTTAAATATCTAAGGGCAAAAATACATGACCTGATTACCAAGACCAAGCGAAATTATTACAGAGATAAAATAAATCAAAGTATTGGAGACTCAAGACAAGTGTATAAATCATTAAACGATATAAGAGGTATCAATAATAAATCTGAAATAGTTCCTAAGCGGAAAGACTCAAACGACACTGAACTACCAGCGAATGAAATTGTTGAAACTTTCAACATGCAGTTTACGAATATCGTCTGTGACATTCAAAAGAGCGTTAAAAAATAGTGAATTAAAAACATTTGCGTCTGAAAATCAGCCCATGTTTTTAATTGAAGTCACAGAAAAAGAAATTTCTGGTCTCATTAATTCGATTGACAACAAAAATAGCTCAGGCGTTGATTTCATAAGCAATGTAATAGTAAAGACGTTTCACCGAGAACTATCACCTCTCCTTGTGGCTCGTGTTAACCAACCCTTCAAACAAGGTAAATTTCCTTCACATTTATTGCGTGCAAAAGTTTTTCCGTTGTTTAAAAACGGTTGTAAATCAGATATCTACAATTATCGATCTATATCGTTATTGAAATGGTTCAGAAAAGTTTTTGAGAAGGCAATGTATAAAAGATTGTACAATTATTTTTGAAAAATTTGAATTTTTTTGTTGCAAACAGTATGAATTTAGAGCAAAGCACAGTACGATTGATTTGTAGCTTGCATTACCAAAAATTTTAGATCAAACAATAAAAGAGAAGTGGTAACTTTCTTTTTTGATCTGAAAAAAAGCCTTTGATACGGTAGGCCATGAAATTCTTTTACGTAAGTTAGAATGTTATGGAGTAAGAGGACCATGTTAAAATTGGTTCAGGTCATATCTTAGTGATAGAAAACAACGGGTGGAAATTTGTGGTATGTGATCATCATGGCTTCCAATGAAGTGTGGCGTACCGCAGGGCTCAATTTTTGGTCCCTTATTGTTCCTTGTATATAAAAATGACTTTCCATATGTTTGTAACAGCTCTGAAATCTACTTGTTTGCAGATGATAAATGCAACATCATTTGCCTGCCTCTGAAATGAAATTGAAGAGGACATAAGCACAATAAATCAATGGCTAAGAAGTTAGCGCTAAACTTAGACAAAACAGTTCAATTGATTTTTGGTAAAAGTGCTTTCAATCCCTGTTCTATGTTTGCGTTTAATATTATTGTTAAAAATAATTCATCGTGTAAATATCTTGGTATTATTATTGATACAAAGCTCTGCTTTCAGACCCATATAACAAAACTTATCCAAAAGTTAACCAGGCATTGTGGCATTATTTCGAAGCTTAGGCATTATACCCCAAGAAAAGTACTAAGATTTTATCGGAGCAATATTAATCCTGTTTTACAGTATGGAGTACTAATTTACGGGTGCTGCAGCTATAGTTCACTTAAACCTCTGTTCCTGCTTCCGAAGAATTTTCTCAAGTTCATCTACTTCCGAACACGAACCGACAGTAGTGAAGATATATTCGCTGATAAAAAAAATTCCCTCTGTGTATGAACTACATATTTTTTAATTGTTAAAATTTGTCTTAAAATCTATCAACAATTTCCATTCAGATGAGTTTAAATAATATGCTCACTTTTTAAAATATTTTTTCTACAACACGCTCTTGTTTAAATTTTTAAATCTTTTAAAACGAAAATTCAACGTTCATTCATTTAATATCGATCAACTATTTTGTATAATAAAATAAGAAAGGTTGATTTAATGCCTGACTGATTGATTGCTCATATAAAGAACGAAGGATTTTTATCATACATTCAAAACTATTTTCCTCGTTAATAGTTTGGAGTTAGTACGGTATGTATTTAGTGTATGAGCTGCGGCTAATTTTTTGTGACTTCTACTTAATCCTGACTTTGCTGCTTGTGCTCAATCAGATGGTCAATGACCGGTTGGCTTCACTAGTTGAATCCAGAGGCTCATTCCACCGTCAGTAGAGGAAAGGTCGCTAAGGGAGTTAGTAGGGGTTCAATCGAAAAATTTCGCAGGCCTAGTATTTAAATTCCGATTTTTTAAAGATTTTCAAATTCAAAAATTAAGCTTAAGACTAAATTAATGTATGTAGGGCACCAGATTTCTTTCTGTTAACATGTAGCAACCCATGATCGATGACAGAAAGCAGAGTTTTTTTCTACAGTGTCATTACTTCTTTGCAATCTTTATGTTTACTTTTGTAACGACTACGATTTAATTTTCTTTTCAATTAATTCGAATGTGATGTTTTGCTATTCATCAATCCTGGGCAGATCATTGTAGACCATCTGGTCTTGTTAACTGTCCTCTTTATGTTACAATTTCTATGGTGCCAGTGAGTCCTTCTTATCTATCTAATTTTTTGTTAAATTCTGAAAATTTCTGAGCTAATTTAAATTTAAAATGTTCAATCATGCATGAATAAATTCTTTCTTTCTTTAAAATAAACAAAACAAATTATTGTAAGCGGCAGTCCCTGCCCGAATATCGGACTCCTCTCTTTAAAATTGGACTTTATTGTGAAGACAAACCGATACAGTCTTGGATTAGTGTTAGATATTCACTAACGGCGTACAGTTTTAGCGAAATATGATCTTTTTCTTCGTCATTTAGAGTCAATGACTTATCATTGAGCTTTTTCTGAAAGGAAATCTATCTTTTTCGCGTCTTCTTACAATCCTACTCTCTCAGGCAAAATTAAAGTTCTTAGTCTTTGACAGTTAAATAATCCGCATCGAATATCATGTTTATTTCGGAGATTAAAATGTCATGTTTATTTTGGAGATTTAATTTTGCTGCCAAATCATAATCACTCGAAGCCAATGCACATAAATGTGCCAAAACGCCAGAAATGATGAAATAATTTTGTACGGTATCGGTAATAACCTCGTTTTTCCAGACTGCGGTATTTTTTACGGTGCCATTTCGGTAAGCTGTTCCCCAGTCGCCCCAGAGAAAGAGTTGACAGATTTCCTCAAGGTTAAGATGCCCCTCAGACATACTTCGCTCAACTAAACCGCGCAATTTGCCAAAGACAAAAATATCAAATAAAGTTTTTCCAAGTTGTTAATGAATATTGTTAAATCCTTACCTTCCATGCTCATGGGGCAAACACATTTCGAATTATCCCCAGGGGCAAATGTTGTTCTAGTAACAACACAATGAACATGAAATTCAGGCGAATCAATAATATCTCTAGGCTGACCATGATAAAATGAATGAGTAATTAAGTTTTAGATTTTGAAACTGTAGTACTTATATGTAAAAAGTTTGCAGTTCATTAAATATCTTCTTGATCAAAAGAAATCGTTGAGTTTGACGTAATTATCCACAGCTTTGAGCAGGATACTTGCCTAGCAACACGCGACACCTACATATTCTAAATGGCCATATATTAACCAACTACCATTTGCGGCAAGCATATCAGAACCTCTAGGTGTGATAACAGGAGATAATGCATGTTTGGTTTTGGTTTTTGGTAATGCAAGAGCAATTGTTCTGGAAGATTCAAATCGAGCAAGTTGACCGTTGGAACACACAGAATTCCGTCCTGAAATGATAAAAATTCTATATCAACTTGACCCAAATTCCACTTGCGACTGACATCTGTCTTTAAACAACAAACAGTATTGGCTTCAGTTCCACGAATAGCATAGGGATCATTGGGAAAGTTAGTAGAATTGAGTAAAGGGCCAACTTCGTTAATAATTGGTTAAGGTATAATTCGCTTAACTTTCAAAAATTCTTCCACTCCAAACATGCATGAACCAAGAATTGAAGCATCAGTAAATAACGTTAAGGTAATTAACGTCAAAAGCGGTGTGTCTAAACAAAAATTTGGTTTGATTGGTTTTGTCTCAAGGGTTTAAGAATGCATGATTACAGGTAAAGAATGTATGGTTACATGTAAAGTCAAAAATTATTTCAAAATTGTATTTTAAAATAAACGAAAAAAATTATCGTAAGTGGCGGTCCCTGCCCGAATATGCGATTCCTGTCTTTAAAATGGAAATTTATTGTGCAGACAAACCGAGAAGAGCTCGGATTGGTGTTAGATATTCACTAACGGCGTACAGTTTTAATGAAATATGATATTTTTCTTCGTCATTTAAAGGCGATTCCTTTTCATTGAGCTTTTTGTGAAAGGAAATCTTTTTCACGTCTTCCATTCCTCTCTCACGCAAAAGTAAAGTTCTTAGTCGGTGACGGTTGAATAATCTGCGTCGAATGTCATGTTTTTTTCGGAGGTTTAATATTTCTGCCAAATCATACTCAATTGTAGCCAATGCACATAAGTGTGCCAAAACGTCAGAAATGATTTTGTATGGTATCGGTAGTAACCTCGTTTTTTCTAGATTACGGTAATTTTACGGTGCCATTTCGGTAAGCTGTTCCCCAGTCGCCCCAGAGAAAGAGTTGACAGATTTCCTCAAGGTTAAGATGCCCCTCAGACATACTTCGCTCAACTAAATCGCGCGAATCGCCAAAGACAAAATTATTGAATAAAATTCTTCCAAGTTATAAATAGTTATAGTTAATTCCTTGCCTTCGATTTTCATGGGACAAAACACATTTTCAATTATCCTCAGGGGCAAATGTTTTTCTAGTAACAACACAATGAACATGAAATTCAGGCTGGTCAATAATGTCTCCTGGCTGACCATGATAAAATGAATGAGGTAAATAAGTTTTAGATTTCGAAACTGTAGTCTTTATATGTAAAAAGTTCTGCAATTCATTAAATGTCTTCATATTCAAAAGTAGTTGAGTTTCACGATTGCCGTCAGTATTTATCCACAGGTTTGAGCAGGATACAAGCCTAACAACAGACGCGGCACCTTCATCTTCTAAATGGCCATTTGTAAACCAACTACCATTTGCTGCAAGCATGTCCGAACCTTTAGGTGTGATAGCAGGTAATGTATGTTTGGTTTTGGCTTTTGGTAATTCAAAAGCAATTGTTCTGGAAGATTGAAATCCAGCAAGTTCACCGTTAGAACATTCAGAATTCCATCATGAATTGACAAAAATTCTTCTTTATCAACATCACCCAATTTCCACTCGCGACTGACATCTGACTTTAAACAACAAACAATATTGGCTTCAGGTCCACGAATAACATAGGGATAATTGGGAAAGTTGGCAGAATAAAGTAAAGAGCCAACTTCGTTATTAATTGATAAAGGTGTAATTCCCAAAACTTTCAATAACTCTTCAACTCCAAACAAGCATGAACCAAGGTTTGAAGTATCAGTAAATAACGTAAAGTTAAATAACGTCAAAAACGGTCAACCTAAACAAAAACTTGGTTTGGTTTCTTCTGTCTCCGGGGGTTAAGAATGCATGGTTACACGTAAAGATTGTATGGTTACAAGTAAAGCCAAAAATTAAATCAAAATTGTATTTTAAAAGAAACGAAACAAATTATTGTAAGCGGCAGTACCTGCCGAAATGTCGGACTCCTTTCTTTAAAATTAGAATTTATTGTGATGACAAACCGAGACGAGCTCGGATTAGTGCTAGATATTCACTAACGGCGTACAGTTTTTGCGAAATATGATCTTTTTCTACGTCATTTAGAGGCCATAACTTTTAAATGAGCTTTTGTGAAAGGAAATCTTTTTCACGTCTTTCATTCCTACTCTCTCAGGCAAAAGTAAAGTTCTTAGTCTGTCACGGTTAAATAATCCGAATCGAATGTCATGTTTATTTTGGAGATTTAATTTTGCTGCCAAATCATACTCACTCCTAGCTAATGCACATAAATGTGCCAAAACGTCAGAAATGATGAAATAATTTTGTACTGTATCGGTAATAACCTGGTTTTCTCCAGACTATGGCAATTTTTACGATGCCATTTTGATAAGCTGTTCGCCAGTCGCGTCAGAGAAATTTTTGACAGATTTCCTCAAGGTTAAGATGCCCCTCAGACATACTTTGCTCAACTAAACCGCACAAATTGCTAAAGACAAAATTATTAAATAAAATTCTTCCAAGTTGTAAATAGTTAGTTTTTTCCTTGCCTTCCATGCTCATGGGACAAAACACATTTCGAATTATCCTCAGGGGCAAATGTTTCTCTAGTAACAACACAATGAACATGAAATTCAGGCTGATCAATAATATCTCCAGGCTGACCATGATAAAATGAATGAGTAAATAAGTTTTAGATTTCGAAACTGTAGTCCTTATATGTAAAAAGCTCTGCAATTCATTAAATGTCTTCATATTCGAAAGTAGTTGAGTTTCACGATTGCCGTCAGTATTTATCCACAGCTTTGAGCAGGATACAAGTCTAACAACAGACGCGGCACCTTCATCTTCTAAATAGCCATATGTAAACCAACTACCATTTGCTGCCAGCATATCCGACCCTCTAGGTGTGATAGCAGGAGGTAATGCATGTTTGGTTTTGGTTTTTGGTAATGCAAAAGCAATTGTTCTGGAAGCTTCGAATCCAGCAAGTTCACCGCTAAAGCGTTCAAAATTCAATCCTGAATTGACAAAAATTCTTCTATATCAACATCACCCAAATTCTACTCGCGACTGACATCTGACTTTAAACAGCAAACAATATTGGCTTCAGGTCCACGAATAACATAGGGATAATTGAGAAAGTTGGCAGAATAAAGTAAAGAGCCAACTTCGTTTTTAATTGGTAAAGGTGTAATTCGCACAACTTTCAACAACTCTTCCACTCCAAACAAGAATGAACCAAGAGTGGAAGCATCAGTAAATAACGTAAAGTTAAATAACGTCAAAAACGGTCAACCGAAACAAAAACTTGGTTTTGTTTCTTTTGTCTCCAGGGGTTAAGAATGCATGGTTACACGTAAAGAATGTATGGTTACAAGTAAAGTCAAAAATTAACTCAAAATTGTATTTTAAAAGAAACGAAACAAATTATTGTAAGCGGCAGTCCCTGCCCAATTATCGGACTCCTTTCTTTAAAATTAGAATTTATTGTGATGAAAAACCGAGACGAGCTCGGATTAGTGTTAGATATTCGCTAACGGTGTAAGTTTCTGGCGAAATATGATCTTTTTCTTCGTCATTTAGAGGCGATAACTATTCATTGAGCTTTTTGTGAAAGAGAATCTTTTTCACGTCTTCTTCCAATCTTACTCTCTCAGGCAAAAGAAATAAAATTTCTGAGTGTGACGGTTAAATAATCCGCGTCGAATATCGTGTTTGTTTCGGAGATTTAAACTTTCTGCCAAATCATACTCACTTAAAGTCAATGCACATAAATGTGCAAAAACGTCCGAAATGAAATAATTTTGTACGGTATCGGTAATAACCTCGTTTTTTCTAGATTACGGTAATTTTTACGGTGCCATTTCGGTAAGCTGTTCCCCAGTCGCGCCAGAGAAAGATTTGACAGATTTCCTCAAGGTTAAAATGCCCCTCTGACATGCTTCGCTCAACTAAATCGCGCGAATCGCCAAAGACAAAATTATCAAATGAAATTCTTCCAAGTTGTAAATAGTTATTGTTAAATCCTTAGCTTCCATGCTCATGGGACAAATTACATTTCGAATTATCCTCAGGGGCAAATGTTTCTCTAGTAACAACACAATGAACATGAAATTCAGGCTGATCAATAATATCTCCAGGCTGACCATGATAAAATGAATGAGTAAATAAGTTTTAGATTTCGAAACTGTAGTCCTTATATGTAAAAAGTTCTGCAATTCATTAAATGTCTTCTTAATCAAAAGAAATCGTTGAGATGTTACATGTAAAGTCAAAAATTAACTCAAAATTGTATTTTAATATAAACGAAACAAATTATCGTAAGTGGCGGTCTCTGCCCGAATATCTGACTCCTGTCTTTAAAATTGAAATTTATTGTGAAGACAAACCAAGACGAGCTCGGATTGGTGTTAGATATTCACTAACGGCGTACAGTTTTAATGAAATATGATCTTTTTCTTCGTCATTTAAAGGCGATAACTTTTCATTGAGCTTTTTGTGAAAGGAAATCTTTTTCACGTCTTCCATTCTTCCTCTCTCAGGCAAAAGTAAAGTTCTTAGTCGGTGACGGTTGAATAATCTGCGTCGAATGTCATGTTTTTTTCGGAGTTTTAATCTTTCTGCTAATTCATACTCAATTGGAGCCAATGCACATAAATGTGCCAAAAGTTTTAAGTTTTTCTTATCGCGACATAATATAGATCGATGGCAAATACGTCACCTGAATTAGTTCGAGTTGAAGTTGAGGTCAATTGTCTCAAGTTCTTTGCTCAAATTTACAAAGTGCATTAAATTTCATCAACCTTCACAGATAATGGTGAACATATGATAATTATTTATTTTAACGAAATATTTTGAAGCAGATGTATTTGTTTATTCAAATTTGTAGATAGATCAGTTTAACTAATATACTTTTTGCTAAAATTGTTTTCATAAATGAAAATTTCTGTCGGTGAGAACACGTTAACGTCGGGGCAATCCTGGACAATTATAATTCTCTTTTCGCTAGTTATATGCTACCATGACTTAAAAGTTCAACATCAAGCCAATTTTTTTTATCTATCTCAGTTCAAATGTGATGATATTCAGGCAATGTCTCTAATTTGAACACCACATTCTGTTGATCGAATTTACACACCAGTATTGACTTTAAATACATCCTAACGTTATTAATACCTTAGTCTGGAAAATTCGAGAGCTGTTGTTTTTAAGAGAGCTGCAAGCTTGAAAATACAAATAGGTTTATGGTGTAATCTTTGAGATTGGTATGTATAGAGACGTATATGAAGTATACGTGTCCAAGTAGATTGACATCTGAATAGATTGAAGATTTATTGAGTGTTAATGGGTGGCTACGTGAGCAAACAGATGGAGGCTTCAATGGAGAAGCAAAAGGTTTGTTTCAACTCCCCATTCTGATGTTAATAATAAAGAGTAAGCGGAAACCTTGGTATGAAATTTTATGAATGGAGAAAAGTAACCCCCCCCCCCGCTCATGACGTTACATGCCCTAAATATCTCCTGCTAGTTTGAAATTTTAGAGTCAGTTTTTCATCACCTGAGATGAGATCAAGCGTAGGTGTTCGCGTGTGCTTTTGTTTCTCAATTCAAATAATTTAATTTGCGGGCTAATTGTTGATGTGGCAAAGCTTTATACATGTTGGAAGTCGCTTCGCCTTTTCGTTTTGTTCACAAAGTGATAATTAAAGCTGTTGTCATTTATACTAGTAAATAGAACATAAAAACTAAGTTGATTTTGTTAAACAGTCGGCCTTTAGATGAATCGCTTACTTCTGTTTTCTGGAAAGTGAAAACAAACCACTTTCATCAAAAGATTTTGTAATTTTCACCTCTGAAACTGCTCGGATTACTTGCTCTCAAAGAAGTTTGTTGGAATTATATTAGTCCTGTGGTCTTTTTTATGCAATTTTTTGCTGAAACGATTTTTTGGCTGACCCATATGACGTTTCGTCTTCAAAAACGGGATAAACAGGTAACGCGCGGAGGACCTTATGCTCTCTTGGAGCCTTGCGGATTACTAGGTTCTAATTATGCTATTCACCCAACCTGTTTAGGAGACGTCAATTCATGGTGTGAATGTCAATTCTTGGGAGTTTAGTTTGACCCCCACTTCAACTTCACATCCCCTCCCCCTCATGAATTAAGCTAAAGGTTGCCTCCCTAAATTGGAGCTACTGACGAAGCCAATTTTCTCGCCAGTCGTTCGAGAACAATTCGCCCGATGTTAGTCGGCAATGTTAATTATGTGTTGAAGAGTGAGGAGCTGAACAATGCTCCCAGAATGGTAGATAAGGTTGCTCTTAATTTCTCATTTGGTTGAGGAAAACTCAACGGAAAATGCAAAAGTTTAGCAAAATTTTCTGAACTTTGTTTATCTGAGTTTTGCATTTTGTACCGTGAGGGTATCCACAGTAGAATTTAATGTACGTTTCCGCCTTTCATTCATAAAGAGGTCTTGAAAATAATGTTTTGATGAATGCTAAGAGAGGGAGGAGGGGTTTCCACCTTGCATAATTAGAATCTAATGGAAACAATATAATTATGCCCTTTCTGTATGTTAATGACAGCTCAAAAAATGAACCTGTAGGATATCAATGTCCCTCTTCACATGCTAATAAAAGCGCCATGGTGTCATCAATATGAGCTTCGTTTCGCGGGCCTTTATGGTTTTTTTTGGATTTTGCTATTTGTCAGTCAATTCTGATTTTTTGGCTATTAGTCTTTTTGCTTTCTTCATCCAAGCAGTTTCTTCACCTAAAGATGTCAGCGTTCAGGGGCTTTTTGATATGGAATGTTGAAACCCTCAATGGAATGTTGAAATACTCGGATCTATTCTGTTTCGCCCCCCCCCCCCCCAGTGTTTTTTATGAGTTTTTATGACCCCCAGTTACAAATTATATGTTGTTATATAGCACGTTACTATGTAAGAAAATAGCACGTGCGCCTGGGGGTCATAAAAAATTTATGCTCACTAACCTGGGGGGGGGGGGGGGGGGGGCAAAACAGAGTAGATCCAAATAATCATTTCACGAGTGGGATCTAGTTTTTGTTTCAACTACAATGCCAGTGACTAATCTCAACTATGTCAGTAAAAGTTTTCCGATTTTTTTAATTGTTCTCGAACACAGTTTGAAGCAGTTTCGTAGTCGTGTCCGTTTTCTATGAACCGAAGGTGAGCATTGATACTATATCGGTTTTCATGAACCTAAGGTCAGTATTGGGTTTCTATAGGTTGCTTTTACCACGCTGGTTTTGTTTAGACGTTTGAGTTTGACCTAAAAGCAAAAAAGTTACCTTTAACAATTTAACTCACTGAGAAAAATGATTTTTACATTCACCAATTCATGTTCAATTTAGGACACAGTCAGAACCACTCATTGTGAAAAGGTCAGATTCTGAAGTTTTTGACGAAAATGGGCCTCTTTTCTTTCCAATTCTTCAGACAGTGTGCGCACCTGCCCTAACCCACCCAACATTTTGTATAATATTAGTTGGTCTAAGCTAAGGTAGTAAGTTCAAGTTTTCATGGTAGGACGAACCTTTGCTTCATTTCCGGAGTATTCCGGCTATGATATTTTGTTGTTGACGCGTTTGACATGAAATTGAGAACGTCATTGTATCACGCGAAAGCTGAATCTATCTAAAAAAATTAATAATTAAATCAATTTGAAGATATAGGTAAGGTATAATTGAGGGTCAGTTGAGCGGAGCTCTAATTAACCCTTAATTTTTCCTTGCAAATCACAATTCGGCCTCTTTTTAGTGTATCAATTGGGTCTTTCTCATTGTAGCCTCACATTATGTTAGATTCGACGTTACACGTTAATGGGCTAAAGCTTATTTGCCCATTAAGCTGATGGAGCTATTTTGGGAAAGACCAAATTTCACTGTCCGTTTGAGTTTTCGAGCAGGCAGTTTACTGGTAAAAGTCAAATGAAGTTTTGTCAAAATTGTTTTCATATATGTCACATAAAAGTCTATAATAACTTCCTATAATATAATATGAAGCCACATTGAGCTCGATACGCCAACTCCACCCTCTCTCGCCGACTAAAGGAAACTACAATGGAATTGAGCCCCGCTAGTCGTTCAAGACTTATTTCTCCGCCTTTAATCGGCTGTTTGTTAATCAAGGCTAGAATCTACTTATGGTTATAGCATTTAAAGAACCTGAACAACATTTTTATATTGTCTTTTTATAACTAAATGAGGTGTATTGGGATTTAGCCTTTCTTAAATTTGAGACCTTATTTTTCGTCTTTCTTTTGATTGGTGAATTATATGAAAACCGAGACAGTAATTGGAGAGAAAGCTAGTACGTTTGAGCAAAAGAACTTCTGTATTTTTACAGCGAGTATCGATCGGGGTTAGAAAACGAGTTTTTGGTTCTGCTGCATCATGACTTTCGATTCATAATTCTATTGACTTCAAAGATTTTTACGATATTTTGCAGATAGATATGAATTTTCCTGGGCTTTTCGATGGTCTATTGAAACTCTTCGATTCGTTTTTGAAATTTTTGCTCCGCTGTTAAATTCTCCGACTTCCGATGTCAGTTAAAGGGATATAAAATCGGGCATGTAACTTTTCCCCCTCATTTAAAGACCTTGTAGAAGAGTTGGAAAGCAGATTTTGAATCCGGCGAGTTTTTGTTAATCTGATGTTTCTTGACTTGTTCACCGGTTTTTTACCATCTGAAATCCGTTGAAAATGAGATTGAAATCTTCTGAAATTTGTTCTCAAATTGGTTAATGATTCAACGTGTCAGTTCATCCTTCTAACGGAACTCTCTTGCGACTATTTTATCGTTCTTCAAAAAGCTCTAAGGTGCCATATTTGTGTGAAGTCTACTGCCCCAGTACTTAATTCGTTTCAAACTTTCAGCTTGCGTTCTCTGTTAGTTATTGGGTGATTTCGGTTAAATCATGCCTTTAATTTTCAACTGAAATATTATTGATAAATAAAGAAAAACTTTTATGGCTTGTGAACTTCGTGCCTCTTCATTCAAAAACTGCAAACACATGCGATGTTTCTAGTTTTCAGAACAACAATCTGTTTAAGGTTTAGGTTAATCTGGTGAACAAAATAAAGGAGCAGGGCGAAGTTTTAGAGTGGTTTTTGTTCACTCGTTTTTAAGAGAGTGGAGAAAAATTGCTGTGAAAATATTTTCTGATAAGCGTGCGAATTTTCTTCTGACCATATATGGTTCTTTTGGTTTTTTTTAAATTTTAGGTTTATAGATGAAACCGTTTTTTCATAATGACGTGAACCATTAATTTGATGTTTGGAAGCTTTATTAAACTGAAGCAATTATAAGACTTTATGAATTTTTTAGCTATTTAATAGCCGCCCTCATCTTCTCAGCCGGCTATTATAGCGCTCCTATTTTTACAATTCAAAGAATTTGAATTGTATTGGGGCGCTGTCTTTTTTTAAGATCTGTTCACACATTTTCATGATTATTGAAGTCAAATTGGAGTAGTGATTTTGGTCACGCCGAAACAGGAAGTGGAGCGAAAAAGCGAGTGGTTTTGCGGCGTGGTGGATTTTTTTCGCTCTAAATTTAAAGTAGAGTGAGAAAACGGTGTTTGAAAAAAAATTTGCTTTCTCGCTAGTGGATTTTTATTCAAATGCGGCAATTTCGCTTTGATTTCTGTTTTTTCGATTTTTTGAATCGGATTTTTTTCTAAATGGTTTTCCCAATCCATTCATAGTCCTTTCTAGGTCTAGTTTTCTGTTTAGTCAATGAAAATTCTTTGAATTGTACG
>NC_134468.1:87563187-87616574 GCF_964194025.1 Convolutriloba macropyga
GTTTAATTCTTGTCGAAACTCAGTTTTGACAAAGAAACGGAGCATTGAAGTAACCGACATCGAATCGTCGAATCTACAAATACTTGTACAGACGCATCAGCTTTTTACCCTTAATTATTTCAGGTAATATGAATGATTGTTTTGCAATCTATGATTCGCCTTTTTAAATTTAGGTGAGTTACTAAACATAGAGTTAAACATATACACATCAAGTAACAAACAAACTCCTTCCGCTTTTAACATGAGTGCTTGGCATTGAACGAATTTTAAGTTGATTAAAGCATAGTTTGTGCCAAATAATGTATTTTGAACCAAATTTTTGGTTTAATTTTCATAGATTGTTTGTTAATTCTTCTTACAATATTTACGAATTATATTTTGTTTCGATATGTATTCGAGACCGTTTTGTCTGGGTATGTTTTGAAATTTGGCTCTGTTCTGTCTGAGACTGCTTTGTTTGGACACCTAAGCTTACGATAATGGTATCACTTAGTCATGACAATTGTTATTAATTTTTGTTCAGCTTAGCTGAAGAGTCCAGATGCAATGTTGCACCCGGAACACAAAAAGGAGTCCAGGATCTTAATAATGGACACATCCACTTCCACAGACATCACCAGCTGTTGTGGGTAGCCATGGAGTACATTAACAACACGTACAACCCTAGTATCAAAGTTAGAGGTCAAGCAGGACCAGGTGTGATGGGCAAAGTGGCCAGATTGTTCTACAGGAAATCCTCGCTTTCTAATGTCAAGTTGAATTTTGGAGATGGTAAAGAATTGAAAATTTTTGAAAGTAACATCACCCTCCGGGTCATTGAAATTTTTATTTTCTTGAAGACAATAACGCCGCAAATGTATACCTAAACAGTCACAGTCAAAGTAACTAAAATCTCTTGAGCTCTATTAATTTAGATGGGATTTACAAAAAATTCTCGGATTTGGGTTAGATGCGCAAAACACTCAAGATTACAGAAGGCCACGAGAGCCAATTGACATTAAAGTCTACCTCTGCGATGTCATAAAATTCCCACTTCAATTTTCTTTAAAAATACACAGAACCTTGAATCTACTTTATTGTTTTAATCAGCTTCCCCAATTCAGACACCTGTCGAAAAGAAACACGAACTAAGCACGAAAAAGGTTGACTGGTGAAAGAGTCCAAACCTTATATTCTTTGAGCTCGATTGACTGAATGTTGGAAATCAGACTTAAAAAATTTGCTAAAATTTGCGGATTCCACAGCTAAATCAGCTTAAAACCCTCAATATTTAGCGAATTGAGCCGAGTGAGTTAAAGAAACATAGCACACGGCCAAAATAAATCTAAAACGACGTAGCATCTATAGTCGGAAGAGCAAACCCAGCGTCGAGATAGCTGCAAGAAGCGGTTAACTGAGCAAAAAAAACACAAGAGGTATAACAGAAAACAGAAAGTTGTAAAAACAATCAAATATTAGCTAGAAATAATCATTACAAACGTGCAGAAAGAACATTTAAAAATCATTTTGTCTTTATTGTTCCGACCCACTTTAGTGGGGGAGGAACTATTTACTCAAATGGGTTTTCTTTGTTCAGACAATTTTGGCCGATCGATAAAATCATCGTAGAGAGTTGTGAGTGCTATCATTAAAAAACCCGTCCAGAAAAGAATATGAAATAAAAAAAGATTTTTTCAATATTTGCTTTTCACAGGGAGTTATTGAGGTTTAAATTTTTTGAATATTATACGTAATTCAGCTGTTTATATTCACATTTTCGGTATTTTTGACCTAATTTTCGTCAATTTTGCTAATTTTTTTTTTCAATTGTTAACTGTATTGTTTTTGATTTTATTTCTAAAGATAGATGAAGGTTGTTGTGAATTGTTCAATCCGGGTTTTTTGGCTAGAATTTATGCTAAATTTTTTCAAATATTCGACTTTCTTTGGGACCAAATTTGGGAACAAGCTTGCTTTTTTAGCACAATTGCTTTAAGTTTTCTGCAAGTAGACACCTTAAAACTACGGCCATATCCTTTTTCATTTGAGAACAAGTTAGTTGATTACCCTCTGGCTCTGAAAGTCTTCTCGAATTATAAGTTTTACAGTTTTTTGCTAAATTAGACTCGATAATTTTATAAAATTCATTTTTAATTTTGACAAACTACAAAATATTGTCAAAGAAATTGATCTCTTTCGCAACCATTTGAAAAAATGAGTATTTTGTTAGACGCGCAGTATTATCTGGGCTGATCTCAATCTCAACATGGATCCCTACGTTAAAAAAATTCAATTTTAATGGGACGCGACTTTTTTCAAAAAATTTCCGCTATGTACATGTTTTTTATGTGAACTTTTTTTACTTACAAGAATATCAAACCAGGACTCAATTAATGACACATACTACTTGAGTTTCGCTTTTATTTGTTATCTTTTTGTAGCTCAATAACTTAGTGTCGCAAATCAAAGATCCAGCTGGTTTGTTCTGAGGTATAAATGAACCTAGACATTTCTTTCTTTTGTTATCTAAGTTCTGTTATGACTTTAAATATATTTGTTTTAAGAAAATATTGTTGAATTTGCCACTATTTTATCTTATTTCTCTCAAATTCAGGCGGAGTCTCAGTAAAAACAAGAGAAAATTAATTTTCTGTGAGTTATAAATTAATTTTGGATGCGGTTTTATATTCAACTCATGGTTTCATTGTTTTGATACTACCCGTTATCTTTTTTTTTATTTTCAAGCTTAATTGCGTATTATCTTTTTCTCTTCTTGTTGATTTATTGCATTGTTAACCAGTCCAATTGACAAAAACCATAGCGCTGAAAAAAGGCACAGCGTTGAAAAAAGGCGTATCTGGATATGGTAATTGTTTTTGTTATATAATTTATGATGCTTTTTGGGCTCAGACACAGTCATCATACAAAATTTCATGGATTATTTTTGTTTTTGCTTATGTATGTCTTTCCTTTTGTTGTAGAACGCCAATTACCTGATAACGTTAGGTCTCCATTGCTTCCCCAAAACGAATAAATCGAACTAGTTTACGATTTTAGTTTATAGCTGTTTATTTTAATGACTTTACGATTGAATTTAAAAAAAGTTTTTCAACTGCATACTTTTTGCTTTCATTTTCGTAACCCGGTAACGCAATCTCCCGAAATACAAATCTCAATTACTTTGGTGGAATCAAACAGTTTTTTTGCGCTTAAATATACGTTGTGACTGTTTGCTTCGAATATTAGTTTTAAAAAAAAATTCGAGATTTCTATACCGTTCAATTTATAACTTATAAATTTATGGATTCTTTTTGTTTTCAGGTCTACGTAGTCATCTTATAAGCGAGACTTTTTGATCCTAAAATGAGGAAAAATAAACATTAACAGTTCTTTCAGGTAACATCTTATAATTATAGTGCCTTGAACAGTGTACTCTCGTTAAATTGTTTGAAGCTTTGGCTTCTTTATATATTTGTTATTTTGTGGTTTCGCTACTCAGTCTCATCATTTACCGATCCAATTGGCTTCTTGAGATTTTGCATCCTAATCCATCGCAGTTGCTGAAATCTTAAATCTGTCATTATTTTTGAAATTAATTTTTATCAAAAACATATTTCGGTTTTTGAGCTTCGTCAATTTTTTAATCATTTTTTCGGTCGATTTGATGCTCATTCTCTGTAAAAACAGGTCCGTTTCCACTGAGTTTTATTTTAATCTCAATAACGGTTTTAATTTCAAACATTTGTTTCTCGGCTTTGTTACTACTGTTACGACGAGATTTCACAAATTATTTGAGGTTTTTTATTTTTGTACATTTTACAGGATATTTTTTAATTTGTAACAATAATCGTAGGTCCCAATGACTTTTAAATTTTGAGCAATTGAACGTTGAATAATGGCTTGTCTCAATTGCTTCTTATAATTGAACATTTTAGGGTTTTCAGTTTATAACTAATGATATTAATAACAGTGAAACTAATTGTTGTCAAAAATAGAAATGTAGTATTGAACTTCGCACCTCTTGGCTCTTTTTTGTCGGCCTGTAAACCAGTCGCATTGAAGAACAGTCCGCTATCTTTTCTAATGAAGCATAGATTAAATTGTTTCGTGTAGGTTTTATCTGATGCGAGTTTGATTTCGTTATTATTTTTTTTATTATAGACATCGAGTTTTAAATGTAAATAATGTCTGTTTTTGGATATGCAATTTTCATTTTCCG
The DNA here is from genome assembly GCF_964194025.1 of Convolutriloba macropyga. NCBI lineage: Eukaryota > Metazoa > Xenacoelomorpha > Acoela > Convolutidae > Convolutriloba > Convolutriloba macropyga. The sequence goes on from NC_134468.1 coordinate 87,567,386, forward strand.
TTCTAGTATTTTTATAATCAACAACGTTCATCTGCGCTTCAGGGCGGCATTATCATATTGCATTGGTCGTTTATTGAACGATGTGTATGTTTTTGAAAGTTTTCTATATCTTCGTCATTTGGTAGCCAATTAAGTCAAGAATGTGGATGAGCGGTGTCGGAACGTTATATATGTGTTAGCACATTTCCGAGCCTCTTGTTTTGTTTTGTTCCGACCCCTCTTTGAGGGGGGAGGATCTATATACTCAAACTTTAAAAAATTTTGGCCGACCGATATAATAATTGTAGAGAGTTGAGAGTGGTATCATTAGAAAGCTCGTCCAGCGTAGAATATGGAACTTAATATATATTTTTGATATTGGTTTTTTACAGAGAGTTATCAAGTTTCTGGTGAACATTAGACGTAAATCAGCTGTTTTTATTCTCTTTTTTGGCCAGATTTTTGTCAGTTTCGACAAAATTTTTGTCAATATCGCTTAATAATTGCCTAATTGTAAATATGTTAAAATTGTAGACGTAGTCTTAATTATTTCATCTCTAAAGATAGAGGAGGATTGCCTAATTGTTCGATCCGTGTTTTTTGGCTAGAATTTTTGCTAAACTTTTCAAAATGCAGATTTTTTTTCGTCCAAAAAAGGCTTTTTTTAGCCCCCTTGCTTTAACTTTGCTGGAAGTAGACACGATTAAACTGCGTCAATTTTCTCTACAGCTCGAAAAACGCTAGTTCTACTCCACTTGCTCTAAGGGTCTTCTGCATTTATAACTTTGCAATTATTTGCAAAATTAAGGTCAATAACTTTACAAAATGCTTTATTCAGTTTTGACAAGTGGAAAGATTTTGTTTATAATTGATCTATTTCGCAACCATTTCATCAATTGAGTGTTCTGTTAGACCCTAAGCTTTATTTGGGCTGATATTGATCTCACCATGGATCCCCATGATAAAAATTTTTCAGATTTTAATTGGCGCAATTTTTTTTCAAAAAATTTCTGCTATCTGAATGTTTTTTAAATATATTACGGACGAGAATTTCAAATCAGGGCTCAATTGGTGACAGATACTGTTTAAAATAAACAAGACCCAACCAGATGATTTTATGGTTTCAGAACTAAGCTCATGCTTTTTATGGCTCTGAACAATTGTCTTTTTAAAAAGCGTATGGAGTTCTTGTGTTTTGTTTTCATTTCTTATGGTTTTTGCAGTTCATTGACCTAGTATCCTAAATCAAAGATTCAGTTAGCTGTAACAATTATAAAAGATACTAGAGTTTTTTTTAATTGTTATGTAATGTCCTTTGTGACTTTGAATACATTTTGCTTAGAAAATGTCGCTGAAATTTTAAACTTTGCCAATTTTCTTTCTTATTTCTCTCACCTTCTCAGTAAAAACGGGCGGAAACCAAATTCTGGTGATTTTTATGTTAATGTCGGTAACAAATTTATATTCTTGTAATTGTTTCTTTATTTTGGTTCTACCCGTTTTCAATTTTTCTTTTGTTTTTATCTTAATTGCATATTTTATGAGATACATTGTTTCATTGTCAAATTATCAGATTATTGACAAGTCCAATGACAAGAAGGCCTTGCAGCAAACATACAAAAATTTGAAAAAATTTGTATCTGGATATGTTAAATTTTTTTTTGGATAAATTATGCCTTTTGGGCTGAGACACAAATACCTCGCAAAAGTTTGTGGATTTTTTAGTTTTGCCTAAATTTGTTTTTCTTTTCGTTGTTGTACGTCAGATACCCGGTAACGACAGATCTTAATTGCTTCCCCGAGATCTATAATTCAACCCAATTAAACATTTTAGTTTAGAGCTGTTTGTTAATATGATTTTGAAACAAAATTTAAAAATTTCTTTTCTGTATTCTTTTTGCTTTTATTGTCGTCACCATGTAACGCAATCTCGCTCATTAGAAGTCTCAATTAGTTTTGTTGACCCAAATATTTTTTTGGTTGATTATACGTTGTACTTGAATGCTTTGACCATTTAGTTTTATTTAAAAAAAGATTTCAAGGTATCTAATATGTTCAGTTTTTGGGTTTCTTTTTGTTGTCATGTCTAAGTAGTCATTTTATGAGGATCAATAGTTGATGTATGATGAAGTCAAAATGAATATTTAAAATTTTTGCAGGCAACATCTTGTAATTATAGTGCATTAAACAGTTTCATGTCAATAAATTTTTTGAAATTCTGGCTTCTTTATGAAATTGTGTTTTTTTGAGGGCTCGTTAATTGGCTTCCTGAGGTGTTAAAACATAATCCACGGTTTTTGTTGTCGTCCAAAATTTCTTTTGTTTTCTGAAAGTAGTGGTTTTCAAATGTAAGTTTCGGTTTTTGAGCTTCGTCTTTTTTATTAGTTTTTCAGTCGATTTTTCCTCAGTCTCTGTAAACACAGGTCACAACCCGTTTCCACTGTGCTACAAATAATAACGATTTTAGCATAATATATCTGTTCACGGGCTTTGTTAGTACTGTTACTACGAGATTTCAAAAAATGTTAGATTTTTATATATTTAAACATTTCAAAGGATTTTTGATTCCTTTTTAAATTATAACAATAATCGTTGATCCCATTGTCTTTGAGATTTTGCGCAATCGAACATTGGATAATAACATGTCTCAAATGCTTCCTATGTAGTTATAAGGGAACACTTTAGTGATTTCAGTTGATATCTAATGACATTAATAACTGTGCATTTAATGGTTTTCAAAAATGGAAATGTATTTTTGAACTTCGCACCTATTTGCTCATTTTGTTTGATTTTTTTGTCCTTTCTAGTAGTTTTATTATGAACAACTTTCATCGGCCCTCTAGCGTGGCATTATTGTATTTCATTGGTCGTTTATTGAATGATGTGTATGTTTTTGAATTTTTTCTATCGCTTCGTCTTTTGGCAGCCAATTAAGTCAAGAATGCGGATGAGCGGGGTCGGAACTTTATGTGCGTACGCACATTACCGAGCCTCCTTGTTTAACTTTAGGGGAAAGTAGGACCCTCAAAGTCCGTTCAATATGTGCATTTTTTTAAAAGCTTAATTCAAGATCTTGTCGCTTAATCCGAACGAAAGAACTTTGAGATGTGTGTGCCTACTCCCCCCCCCCCAAAAAGTTGAATGCCTTCACATAATTTTTTGCATCTTTAGAAGTACTTTGCAATAAGATTTTTGAGCGTTCTTTGCACTGATTTCCCAGAAGTTTAAATATAGCTCCTTATTTGTACAAACAAAATACTTTTCTTGTCATAATCCAAATTTTTCTTGTCATAATCCCATTTCCTCCGCTCCAAAACAATATCAATTATGGCGCTTTGCCTCAATGCCGAATTGCAACTTATGTTTGATTACTGTGATTGAAAAATTTACGATGCCCTCGAAGGCTGTGGATGGGCTGGCAGAGCATGATGGTAAAAACAATTTGAAATGATCTGGTCTTGTTCAAAGGAAGCATATTCGTTGGTTTGTTTACAACAGACAAAAATTTTGTTTGCCATAAAGCCGCAAAAGCAATGTGGTCGTGGACGTGCCTGTATGTATCCTTAGTTCGTTGGCGGAAAAAAAAGAAATGGTCTCTATAGATCTCTAGAGTTTCAACCTGCAATATTGACACTTTTGTTCATTTTCATATATTTGATTTCCGGGAAAGTATTTTAGCCTAACTCAAAGATCCTTCTCTGGCGTTTAAATGAGGATCCAAAGCAGGAAAAAGGTTAACTTTAAGTCAAGCCCCTGCGTGTAAAAGCCACAGCGATATAATTGTTTCGACCCACTTTAGTGGTGGAGGAACTATATACTCAAATGGGTTTTTTTGTTCAGACAATTTTGGCCGATCGATATAATAATCGTAGAGAGTTATGAGTGGTATCATTAGAAAGCCTGTCCAGCGTAGAATATGGAATTAAAAAGATTTTGTCATTTTTCGCGTTATATAGGGGGTTTATCGGAGTTTAAATTTTTGTGAGTATTAGACGTAATTCAGTTGTTTTTATTCACATTTTCAGCATTTTTGATATAATTTTGGTCAATTTTGCTAAACTTAGCTCAAATTGTAAACTGTAGTGTTAATGATTTTATCTCCTAAGATAGAGGTGGGTTGCTGACTTATTTGATCCAAATCTTTTGGCTAGAATTTACTCTAAATTATTCAAAATTCTTTTTTTTCTGGACCAAATTTGGGACCAAATTTGCTTTTTTAGCCTACTTGCTTTAAATTTGCTGAAAGTAGATACCTTAAAACTGCGGCCATTTTCTTTTTAAACTTTTAAACTGACAAACGAGCTAGTTGCACACCCACTGGCTTTGAATTGTAATTTTGTCAGTTTTTTGCAAATTTAAACTCGATAATTATAAAAAATGCATTTTTATTTTGACAAACTTAAAAATTTTGATGAGAAAATGATCTATTTTGGAACCATTTGAACAAGTTAGTATTTTGTAAGAGGCTCAGCAACATATGGGCTGTCATACATTAAAAAAACTTAAGATTTTTATTGGGTGACTTTTTTCAAAATATTTCCGCCATGTAAAATTTTTCATGTAAATTTCTTTTACTTGGAAGAATTTCAAATCAGGGCTCACTTAATGACAGATACTAATTACAAAAATGGAGGCCCAACGAGATTATATTACGGTTTCTCATGGTTTTTTTTGGCTCTAACTTCTTTAAAAAATTTTTCATGTACTTCTTGAATTTATTGATGCCCAATGAATTATTGTCCACAGTCAAAGATCCAGTAATAGTTAATCTGGTATAAATGAACCTAGACATTTCGTTCAATTGTTATTATTATCTGTTATGACTTTGAATTTTCGGGCAGAGTCTCAGTAAAAAAAAAGCAAAAAATGATTTCCTGTGGGTTATAAACTAATGTCCGTAACGGTTTTTTGGTTAACTAATGGTCATTTTGTTTTGATACCAAATATTTCCATTTTAAAAAAAAAATTTGAGCCTAATTGCATATATTATTAGTTCATTTTGTTTCCTTGTCGAATTATCACATTATTAACCGGTCCAATTGAAGGAAAGCATAGTAGCATTAAGGCTAAGCGTTGGAAAAAGGCGTATATGGATATGTTACTTGTTTTTGTTATATATTTCATGATGCTGTTATATAGTTTATCATTTTTGGGCTGCGACAAATTTATCTCGCAAATTTTTATAGATTTTTTTGTTTTTGCCTGTGTTTGTCTTGTTTTTTGTTGTTGTACGCCCTATATTTGATAACCAAAGGTCTCAATTGCTTCCCCAGGACGTACGATTCAATCTAGTTAAAGATTTCAGTTTACAGCTGTTTGTTTTAAAGACTTTCAATTTGAGTTTAAAAAAATTTCACTTGTATCCTTTTTGCTTTGAATTTTGTAACCATGTAACTCACCCTCGCTATTAGAGATCTATATATTTTGTCCTGATTCAAACATGTTTTTCGCGCTTGCTTGTTGACTGATTGCTGCGACCACTAATTTCTTTAAAGTTTTCGAGATTTTTATAATGCTCATTTTTTTGGTTTTCTTGTTGTTGTCATGATGAGGAGAAAAAGACAATTTAGATTTCTTATAGGCAACATCTTATAATTATAGTGTCTTGAATAGTGTGATCTAGTAAAATTATTTGAAATTTTGACTTCCTTATACATTTGTTGTTATTTTGTGGGGTTGTGACTCAGTCTCATCATTAACCGGCCCAATTGGCTTCCTAAGGTATTGCAACTTAATCCATCGCTGTTTGTTGAAATATTAAGATTTCTTTAACTTTTGAAACTATATGTTTTCAAAAACATATTTTCAAAAACATATTTGGGTCATTTTTTTAATTAGTTTTTCGGTCAATTTGTTTTGCGCTCACTCTCTGTAAACACAGGTCACAACTCGTTTCCAGTGAGCTATAATTGAATCTCTATTTAGCCCGAAACAATTGTTTCTCGGCTTTGTTACTACTGTTACTACGAGATTTCATAAAATATTTCAGATTTTTTATATTTGCACATTTTATATGATTTTTGTTCTCTTTTCTAATTTGTATAATTAAATTTAAGTCCCATTGGCTTTGAAATTTGGCGCAATTGAATATTGGACAATGAAATGTGTCAACTGCTACCTAAGGAGATATATATATGAACATTTGAGGTATTTCAGTTGATATCCAATAATATTAGAAATGGTGAAATTAAATGTTTTTAAAACTAGCACCTCTTTGCTCTTTTTTCTCGACCAATTACCCAATCTCATTGAGAATAGGTTCCATGTCTCTTCTAATGCAGCTTAGTCTTAATTGTTTCCTTAAGGTTTTATCGGATGCGAATTTGAACTTGTTATGATTTTTTAAATTATAGACATCTAGTTTTATTCTGTTTGTTGTTATATAAATTTTGTTTGTTGTTTGATAATTATTATTGTCCTTTCCAGTAGTTCTATTATCAAGAACGTTCATCGGCCCTCGAGCGTGGCATTATTGTATTCCATTGGTTGTTTATTCAACTATATGTTTTTTTTGAAAGTTTCTTTCTCTTTATCATTTGGTGGCCAATTAAGTCAAGAATGTGGATGAGCGGGGTCGGAACCTTATGTGCGTACGCACATTGCCAAGTCTCCTTGTAGTTTCAACCTTGAGAAGAGCAACTAAGGAGACCTAAGTGGATTTTCTTTTTTCCTGTTATGGCCTTCCAAAATTTCAAAAGCAATTAAATTATAGAACTTGAGAAACACGAATAGAATACAATCATGTCAATTTTCCCCATTAAAAAAAATAATTGTGTTTTTTCTTATTTTCAGACACGAGAGATATTGAGTTTCTGCATTCGTGGCACTTTACACCTATCAACTGGCGGGACATTGGTGGTCATCTGTGGCTCTCTCCGCGCATCCAATCAAATGTCACCCACTGGGATGACGTCATCAAGTGTTGCACAGCTCTCCACTTTTACTCTTTCATGACCAAAGATCGAAGAGTAACTGGGAATGCACAACGGGAGATATACTCCTATCTGGGACCCAAATTTTGCCCAAAATCTTTTACTAACTTGGAGCAGTTTTGAACTTTTCCTGCTGCAAAGTTTTATGAGAACCTTTACAAACGAATGATTAAAGATAAGAGAATTTTTCGATATTATTGAGCAGTAAATTATGAGTTAACCGTGAGCCGAGCGGCCAAAACTATACCTGACCCGAAACAGTACTGGACACAATAAAACTGATCATTATCCACGACTAATGTAAAGGTAACTATATGACCAGAAAACAATCATCAATTCAATATTGATGTTTTGATCATTTGGTTCATGTGATTAAGTTAACCTTGTACGACAAAACTTTAAGTTTGCTACAATTCAAATTTTTGACGTTAATGCCCGGACACTATTGCCAGCACAATTCAGCGCTGAATCTTTACATTCCCACATTAGCTCAGAAAATCAGTTCTGAATAAGTACATTTGCAGTCCAATTATAGGTTTTTATGAGTAGGGAAAATTCAGAAAAATTTTTTTAATCATGATTTTGTACTTGACAAATTAAACTTGATTCTTACCATGATCAGACAAAATTCAGGCAGATTTTGAAATTTTCGATTCCAATGTTGTGCTCAATTACTATTGTTTTAGTCAATTGACTCGCGAATGCTTATGGAACCACTGAGCGTCGCGATTGCCAATTATCTTTCTGCTAATTGAATTCTCAACTCCGAATTGGTTATTCGCGGTGCGAATGGCTCAATCTCAAGTGAGCAGGCGTAATTGAAGAGCAATTTATTGAAGTTGAATTGAAACTGAATTACAGCGATGCCAATTGGAGAATGAAAGTTTTAAGTTACAATTTAAGATTAAAAAGGAAATAACATTTTGTTCACGACATGATCACAGAACAGGAAGAACTCAGCAATTCGTTTACATTGTGAACAGACAGTTCCCTGTCTAAAAGATGAACAGACATAATGTTGCCATAACGTATGATGAACTAAATTAAACTAGCTAACTGAAGCCCCTGCACCTCAAATGGTAAATAAGAACTAAATACTGTGATGGATATATGAGTATAATATTCATACCGTATGACATTTCCCCCTGTTGGGAATGTCCCCCGGTTGAAATTAGTACATAAAATCTTAAAATTAATACTTATTCACCGGTTATATAGATAATAAAATATTAAATAATAGATAAAGTATAGAGTTCAAATTGTTTTTTGAATTTTTCTCTGAATGCGAATGATCCTGGGTTTCGGCTTGCAAAACCGTCGTTTCTCTGGGTAGATTTGGATTGGGATCAGTAGTCCATCTTTCATGGGGGTTTCGTGGTTGCACTTCCCCCAATGAATGCTGTACTTGATTCAAGAATGTCGGCCGATTACCCCTCTGTATTTTGAATTTTTTCAACTATGGATGTCGTAGTCTTTTTCTGTCTTTTTAGGGTCCTTTTATTTTTCCTGACTGATGATTTATCCGAATCAGATGTGTCGCTTATTGTCATTTTCCGTTTTTCTTTACGCTGACTTTTGCGTAAAATGGGCGTTGGAATTTTTGGAGAACCCATTTGAGCCGTGGGTGGTCCAGCTATTATCGGATTATTTGGGGGTGCTGCCAGTGGCATAGGTGGACTAAAGTGTAAAATTTGTATTAGTTCGGGTCTGTTAACGAAAGCCTCATCATGCTTCCGGTTGCGTTTGGGGACCCTCATCTTTAATGAACGTGCACCGTTACTGGCTGTTGAAATACAGGATCTGCCCGATGATACGACGCTGATGTCATCTGATTGTTTCTTATTCCGTTTAATCTTTTTGTCTCCGGTGTTTTTTCTGACTAGACCTCTTCTATGTTCTTTGATCTTTTGTTCAATCAATTTTTCATAATTTTTCTTTGATATGCGTTCTATATATTGCCCCAAATCTGTATCACGTTCAGCTTTTGTTCCGAATTTCGCGATATCAGAGATTTGCACGCGTACTTCCTGTCGGTTAGGTTCTTTAATAACACTCGTAGTTGGGCTTATTTTAAACAGTGCTACCAGGAGCGAGGACTTCATATAAACCATCTAGGTTTTTCTTCTGCCGTTGATTTTCGTGAATATTTCTCGCTAACTTCACTTGTATACTGCGTTCACTGCACGGAATTGGTCGGTTCACTCCTTTTGACCATATGAGCCGCGGTTCGCTATCTTTCATTTTATCCTGCTCTTTTTTGGCACGTGCATCCGCAGCGCAAATGACATTCTCGATTTCGGTATCTGAGCATAAGGCCGTGTTTGCCCACTGCTCCTCTGTCAGATGGGATTGGCCTGGTAATGTGTCTTCATCTAAATAATGTTTAATTATTTTGTTGCAACTCAAATTTTTATTGTTAGGTTAAGTGGTGACATTTGAAATTGGTGTGTTACATGTTCTAACAAAATGTGCCTCAAATGGTGTAATGTCTATTTTTTTGAAATTCTTAGTCGTTGTATAATTGCATGTAGTGAATCTTCTAAGTGAATTTTTTTTTTCAATTGTGTTTTCATACACGATATTTGGCGTTTACTTGTTTGAATAAGACGTTCTACTAGACCTATTGCTCTGTGATCATTTGCTGGTGCTTATATAGGTATAATATTATTTGCTGTGCAAAATGTTTCAAACTTTTTTCCTGTAAAACATCTAGCTTGATCTAATCTTACAGTTCTCGGAACCCCATGGTTATACATATAGTTATTGAGAAATTTAATTACAATTGTACTGGAAGCTTTATTTTCTATTTCTGCTGTAGGGCATTTTGAGTATCTATCTACGCTTGTAATAAAGACTGTTCAATACCGTTTTCAATAGGTATTGGTCCACCAAAGTCTATTTGTATTTCGTCATTCGGTTTAACACATTTTGGTAAAGGTGACCATTTGCAGTGAGGAATAACTGATTTTAAATTCTTAACAATTTCTGTGCAGGTTTTGCACTCGCTCACTTGCCAGTATATCCCGATATATATATAGCCACCAAATGTTTTGTGCTAAAGGTAGCATCGCGATGCTTCCAGGATGGATCGAATGGATGTCTTCGAGCACTGCATCCTCTATCCTCTTGGGTATTCCTTTGACCCACACAGATACATCCATGCTTAACACTGATGTCCTGCCAGTACAAGAAGATGTATGGGCTGATTTTGCGTAGTCTATGGGGATCTTTTCGTATAATACAATCGCGAATTTCCTTAAGAATTGTTTCCTTCCCGGTGAGGATGGCCAGAAGTTTTTTGCTAAAAAATTTGTTGAGTGTTTCTGTGAAACGTATATCGTCTGCCGCGTCGATTATACTGCCTGGTGGAGTGGTTTCCGTATCCGATGACGTATTTGCTGCGGGTGTCGACGGTGTAGTGTCGGAGAAGGTGACCCGGGCCTTCGTCGGAGTAGATTTATTGGCCTTTGTTTTCAGAATACTGTTGATTGAATGAACAGGGTTCATTGAGTTGACTGATTGGACAGAGTTATTTGAAGAGGACTGATTTTTGAATTTGTTTTGGCCAAAAAGCGAGTTATTCTTTCGCCGGTGGTATTTCTATTTAAGATTTTGTGTTTTCGCGCTTAATTTAGAGTATTTAGGTGGACTATTTGATTTAATACCATTAATGGGCTTTATTGGGCATAATTGTTCACATTCTTTACCGTTTGACTTTTGCACTGCTTTTGCAGCGAGTTTGTTAATGGAATATGAATCATTTATTGTGAAGTTATTTAGTGCAAATTCTGATTTTTTATTCTTAGGACGCATTTGAGATGCGAATGGTATATTTAAATGCTGATTAACTATGGAATTTGAAAGTGTTAATTGCGGCGCGAATGGCAATTTCTTTCTATATTGTAGTGATTGCTAGGCAACTGGTTTAGTACTAAATTGTGAATTAGTATTTAAGGATATATGCATTTGTTGTGCGATTAACGGGTTTGATTTGGATGAGGGTGAATGTAACTTTAATATGCTATTAAGTTTTTGTATCGTGTTTTGTTTACTTCTATTTAAGTGTTTCATTGGATTACGAAATATAGATATTGTTGCTACTACGAAATGTTCGGCATATGTGGAAATTTTTTTAGCTTTTGCAAAAGTGTTTCGCGATATATAATCCACTAAGCCCATTTTTGCTCCCGGCATGTGTTCAATTGTGAAATTGTATGGAAGTAATCTGTCTATTCATCTAGAAAGTCGACTATTGTAAGATTTTGAGCTGTGTTTTTTTTAATATGGATAATAAGGCCCGATGATCTGTTATGACAGTGAACTTTTTTCATACAGATAGTAATTGAAATAGTCAATCGACCAAACTATTCCCAATAGTTCTAGTTCGTTAACACTATAACGTTCTTCTGTTGAGTTTAGAAATCGTGACGCGAATGCTATTGATTTCCATCCTTCGGGTGTACTAGTGTGTAGGGTGTAGAGTGTTCTAGTGCTGCTCCCAGTTCTGATTGTGAAGCGTCACATTTAACTCTAACATCTCATTTCGTATTGTAGTGACTATTTTCCGTGCTGCTAGCAATTTTTTCTTTTCTTAAATTAAAGTGTTTAGTATGTTCTTCTGTCCAAATAAATTTTGTGGATTTTTTGAGAAGTGATCTAAACGGATGACATCACTGTGCTAGGTGTGGTATGAACTTGCCAATATAATGTACTGATCCGAGAAAAGATCCTAAACATTTTAATGTTGGTAGTGGTGGTATTGCTAGAATCGCTGCATTTTTGCTTTCAAGTTGTGATATACCAGTTTAGGTAAACTTATACATCATCCATTCAAATTCCGTTTTTGCAAAGTGACTTTTTTGAACATTAAATCTCAAATTGTCTTCATCTAACTTTTTTAAGCACTTTGTGACATATATTAGATGATCTGTTTCAGTCCCAGTACTAACAATTATGAAGTCATCTAAGAAGCAATAGGTGTTTTGTAGGCCTATCAGTGTATAGTCCATTGCTTTTTGAAATTCTGCCGGCAAGTCAGTGAGACCGTAGAATCCTATTTTAAATCTATAAGTGCCAGTAGATTCTCCACAAATAATATTAAATTTACAGTGTTTCGCAGTATCATTGTGTAGTTTTAATTGACTATAAGCATATTTGAGATTTAATGTGGAAAAGTATGCTTTTTGACCGTTTTGATTGTTTGTAAGGAATAGTGAGTTTGTGTCTATTAGCATGTCAATGTTAGGCATTTGGTATTTGTTTTTATGTAGGGCTTTATTAAATACTTTAGAGTCTAATGCCAATTTGACAGATTGGTCTTTCTTAACTGTGATCACGATTGGAGATATGAAATGTTTGTCTGAGAAACTAGATAATTTTTCGATATGGCCTTCATTCTGTAGGCGTTCTAATTCTGCCGTAACACTAGGTGGGAGATTAATGGGAAGGCGCCGATCTTTTTGATGCTTTGCTGCAAACTTTTGATGAAATTTTGATTTCGCTACATGTGTCTTTGAGAGGCCAATTCTGGAGACTAAATGTGCCTCGATTGTCTCTTTAATCTTACATGTACAATTTTAAATTTTATTAACACATTTACCAGCCTCTGGTTGTTGCTGTTGGACAATTGCAAGACCAAGGCTATTGAAGAGATCTCTCCCGATCATGATTTTGTGACCGTTCTCCACAATTATTAGGCGAGCATCTTTGCTGTCCACTTATTGTATGACACTGTGGCCTCGCGATGTCCAAGGACTTTGATTGGGTCGTTTGAGAAAGTTTTTAATTCCCTCCTCTCTTTTGTAGTGATCCATTTTGCAGATGGTGAAGTTCGAAGGATTCGATTTGCTAGCGTCTTTGTGATGAGAGTAACTACACTTCCAGAGTCATTGCGTTTACTTGTACTTTGCCAAATTGTTTTTTGCGTTGAGGGGTTCTAGTTGATGAGCTGAATCGCAGGAAATGGCCGCTGCATAATTTTCAGAGTCGCTATCATAGTTAGTGTCATAGAATTGCTCATTTAACTGTTGGTGTAGTTATATAATTAACGGATTGTTCATCATCACATTTTTCAAACCTAAGATTCGACCTTCTGTTGTTTGAAAGAGTAGAAGAAAACGCGGTCGTACGTGATGTTTCTAATTTTAATGAAAGAGTCCTCCATTGCTTGCCATAATTCTTTAAATGGCTGTTTTTCTTTTTGGAAATGGGGATCTTTGCTTTTGAAATACGTCGTCCCTCAGTGCCAATGCTCAACTATAGTAGTGATATTGATTTTTTTCACAAATCCCCCATTGTTTATCTCCACACAAGATACCAGTTTCATCGATCTGTTTGCAACGATTTTGCCAATTTACCTTGAGCTGTTGATTGCGGATCTTTCGATCCCTTTCAGTTGCTTGCGTGTGGTTCTCCACTGGTTCCTGGTAAGTCGGCTCGGGTGGGTATGTTACAGTGACTGGTGGGTCATTCAAAAGATGTTCAAGCTGAATTCTTTTTTTGCTAGCAGTGCTAGCTTCCACTGTTGTGTCCATTTTACCCACGTTAGCGGTGGAGTGGCAGTAGACTTTTCCCAGAAGGCGTCGACGTGAAAAGGCGTCTTTTTGGATTCAACTGCTGACTGCGCCATGTTGTACTCAATTACTATTGTTTTATTCAATTGAGTCGCGATTGCTTATCGAACCACTGAGCTAGGGCAGTTGCGTCGCGATTGCCAATTATCTTTATGCTAATTGAATTCTCAACTCGGAATTGATTATTCGCGGTGCGAATGGCTCAATCTCAATTGAGCAGGCGTAATTTAAGAGCGATTTATTGAAGTTGAATTGAAACTGAATTACAGCGATGCCAATTGGAGAATGAAAGTTTTAAGTTACAATTTAAGATTAAAAAGGAAATAACATTTTGTTAACGACATGATCATAGAACAGGAAGAACTCAGCAATTCGTTTACATTGTGAACAGACAGTTCCCTGTCTAAAGTATGAACAGACATGAAGTTGCCATAACGTATGATGAACTAAATTAAACTAGCTAACTGAAGCACGTGCCCTTCAAATGGTAAATAAGAACTAAATACGGTGATGGATATATGAGGATAATGTCCATACCGTATGACATTCACCAAAAAATCGACCATGACGAAATTGCATGCAAAAGTCCCGCCGCAGGCCTTAAGGACACGTTACTGCAACTACAACTAACTACCACCACAAGCAGCAACACCACCACCCTGTGTTGAGAGGAGAGACACTCACCGAAAAGTTAGGAAGAATTAGTGGCCAAAAACCCAGGCTAATATGAGAGAGACAGATAGAGGGAAAGACAGGAATGAGAAATGCTGGATCAAATATGGCTGTGACTTTATTATTATGTTTTGTATGGATGGTTGGTGCACAACAGTACACAAGGGATTAAGAGGGTTGGTGGTGGAGGGGTAGGGGGTAGGGTGGTGGTGGGGTTGAGCGATTGTGATTATTGCGAGTGAGTGAGTGAATGAATGAATGAATGAATGAATGAATGAATGAATGAATTAATTAATTAATTATTTAATTAATTAAATAATTAATTAGTGATTTCAAATTGAGTTGCTGAGTGATTCAGGACTCAGTGGTCCGAACAGGAACTCCTCACCTCCCCTCCCCCCCCCCCCTCAAAAACCGGAAATGGCACTCAACTGCAACTGACACTCATACAGGATCTTCTTTCCCCACTTTCACAGCCGTTTTTTCATTTTTGAAACTCGCAAAAAATGAACTATAGACAAGGCAGTGGTGCCTCTGTGAACGACGAAGACGGCGATGATGCCCACAGATAGAGAAATCGAAACGGCTCGTTTTGAAAAGAAAACAACATAGATGGGAGGGGAGAGAAGGGGTGTTGGATCTGTGACACGGGGGGGAGAGAAGGGGTGTTGGATCTGTGACACGGGGTGGGGGATTTGTGGCACGAGGGGGGTGTTGAATCTCCGCCGACCCCTGACCCGTTCTGCTAATTCTTGATTTTAAGTATTTGCAGGAAGAAAAGTTTGCACGATTCGCAGGTGTAAGATTTGGAAGTGTTTTTCAGAAGCACGAACGCTAGAAATTGCACATTCCTTCTGTGGGTCCCAGGGACGGTTTCTGTCTATAAATCAGCCCGGGGCAACAACCCAGAGAACAGAATCTGTTTACTTCTTTGACGCCCTGTTACGTTTTACAGGATTATCCTGTTTCGAAACAAATACTTTGAACAATGGTTTTTCAGATTGAAGTGTTTTCAAAAGTAGGTTGATAGCTATTTAGTCGAAGTTATGGCATCATCATCATTTCGACAAGTTCAAATTGTTTATCGATCGTGGACCAACACCAACAACGACGAAAATATGCCACCAGAGGTTCCTATCAGTTTCTCGCAACCGATTGGCAATCAAAATCTGAAAAATGTGAGTTGTATTGTTGATTTGATATAGGGGGGGGGGATTGAAAGTCCTATTGGTCTATTGGTCCGTTGGTTCGATTAATAGCCTATCAATAGTCAAGCTGCGATGATCTATTGATCTATTGGTTTAATTTCACTGGTCGAGCAGAAGTCTTTTTTCCGTCTGCTTTTCATGAAATTTTGCGCGTTTTTTACGTACAGAAGCATAACTGCAGCAAGTGTAGACAGCATTGCATTAGATAAACTTTACTTTCAAGACTATCTAACTTTCAAGACGATCAAAATTTAACCCAATTCTTAATATAGATAAGTTGTCTCAAAATTTTATCATTGTTGTGCGCGTGCGTGTTTGTGCGCGTGCGTGTTGAGATTGTGAGTGTGTGTGTGTGTGTGTGTGTGTAAGTGTTTGTGTGTACGTGTATGCGCGCGCGCGTGTGTGTGTGTGTGTGTGTGTGCGTGTGTAAGTGTATGCGTGTTTGTGCATGTGTGTGTGTTTTTGTGTGTATGTTTAATAGCCGCGAAGCATTTTTAATAGCCGCACAGCGATAGCTGGGGCTATTAATGCCTTTCTCTTGGTTTTTTATTTCGTAGTCGCGATTTTTCTTACGATATACCATATGAGGTCACAACCACTTCAAATCTGCTTTTTGTTCATTCGTTCATGCAATTTCATCGGAAGTGTGTGCGTGACGTCATTTTTCGTTCTTAGTGGAACGAGTTTTTTTTTCATTCGCGTGATTAAAATTTTGGTCACACTTGACTTACCTCACTCTCAAAAATGACTTCATCACGTTGAAACTGACTTTTATTTACTTTATTTCAGAGAGATTAGGTCAAATGAATGTGTGTCACTCTAAATGAAGGTTATTTGAGAGAAGATAACAGAGGCAGCAGAAACTTATACAGATTTTTAAACAAAATATAACATATCAGTCTTCAATGGAAAGACGAATTTTTCGGTCTGTCTCTTTTACTGTTTTTTTGAGACTGCAGATCTACGAAGCTTTTGCGGCTATTTTCCGGCAGTCTGCCGGCTATGTTATTAAATTTCTCTTTAGCGAAATTTGTAGCAAATATATTGATTCTGTGGTCTTTTGTAATCTGACCTTTTTGGTTTTTCATCGTCAAAAACAGGTAAAACCGGGAGAGCATTAGGTGGCTGAGCATTACCAGTCTATAAGTTTTCGATTCACCGAAACTGTTTGCAGGAGACAATTTCATGTTGTGAACGGCGGTTGTTATTTGATAGCAATTGTACCACTAACGTGGCTGACTTGGTGTTTAAATGGACAAAACATTTGTCATATTACATGGTGTACTGTATATAACCCCCTCAGTTCAAATTTTTTAAAATGGTTACAAAATTTAAAAAACTTCCCAACCTAGATGTCATTCTGCTCGCTGATGACACAACTGTTACTGCAACAAGACTTTATGACTCAGGATGAGCACAACCTTTGGCTAGCCGCAAAAAAACTAGTTGTTAAAGAAGATAAAAATAATCAACTAAACTCTAAAACACTGCTTCTAATTTTATTTCTTTCTTCCTTCTCAATCATAATTTTTTGAACAACAGTATGTTCTGTAAATATCTCAGAGTATAATTGGACTGGAAATCATTGTTTGGTAAACATTTAGATGGTCATAGCTCTCGGCTTGCTTGACCAACCGGTATAATATCTAAACTGCTGTATTAAGTTTCGAGAGCTCAGCCCATTAACTTCTATAAAGCATATATAAACGCCCTTTTACAGTATGGTGTACCTGTGTACGGAAACTATATCTTCACGACATTGAAACCTCTCAACATCCTGCAGAAAAAATATTGAGGCTCATTTATTTCCGGGACAGAAAGACAAACGTGGATGATTTTTTCGAGCGGAACAAAAAAAACTGTCTATGGATTAAATTTATACGATTTGCTTAAATTTGCCGAAAAAGCACTGAGCATGCATAGTGATAGTCAATTGAATAGTTTTTTCGAACATCACAACGAAGTAAGACGCGCAATAAATACCCAGATTAATTTACCGAAAAAAGCATTCGTCAAAAAAGCCTTCTAGCTGCGCTCAGTTTATTTCCGTTGCGACAAATATTTTAATAGTCTCAAAAAAGCACCCTCAAAAAAATTCATCAAATTGAATTTTTTCTCAAAACTGAAGGAGTTAGGGAACTTAGAAAATTTTAGCTTATTTTTAGAAAAAAAAACTATCACTTTTTGTCACAAATTGCTTTCAACTTAGCTCGGGTAGGAACCTGGAGGGCAGCATTGCCCCGTCCTCCTGTCTTCTCTGAGATAATCTGTTAAATATTTAAGTATAATATTTCTTTAAAATTTGTTAACTTTATGGAGAAATAAATTCTTTCTTTCTTTCTAGGTGATCTTTTAGACAATTGTTTTGTGTTTTTTTTATCTTTCTATTTCCAAAACGTTAATTTGCTTCATTGATTTTTTTCAAAGCCAGGTAAAAATAAGACAATCGTCTTTACTGAGCAGTAAGTACTGCTGAATAAGGAGGTCTAAAAAAGGAAAGCGTACGCTCTGCCAAGCTGTCTTGTTTATAAATTATGGATAAAATTTTAATAAGGCTAAAGTTGCTTAAACAAAAATATACCTTGTATACTAACCGTTTTAAATGCAATTCGAACTCTGAAAATTATTTGTATCTTCGAAGAAGTTTCAACTCGTTATACAAATATAATGTTAATTTCTAAAGATGAATACAAAACCGAAGCAGACCGCTACAAAATTTGATAGCATTGCAACATATTAACCAATAAAATAGTATCTATTCGACTAGTTTTTGTAAAGTCTCAATACATTCATGCAGGTATAATTTACTCCATTTTATATTAAAAGTTATGCTTTCCAGTGACAATGGATAATAAAAGCCATCATTTAAGTCTTCTAATGTTGAAGCTGCGTATAAAAGTTCATGCAAACTGCTGCTACTGTCAAAATTCGAGAAAACAGAAACTAAAAGTTCTCCAAAAAGGTCAATTCCTGCGTATGCTGTTTGAAATTGCTTCCAGTTCGTTTTTATGATGTCCCAGACAGTCATAGCTGCCGGGAGGTTATTCCGACATGCTAGAAACATGGACGTTAAGATTCTGGGACCGTCCAGGCGAATCTCATTGTTTATGAAGTAACGCTCGTTGAAAACTCGACGGATCAAATTTGGGTCTTTATTGAACCAGGGTTGATTTAACATCAACTCATCTCGTTTCGTAGCTGTTCTGTTGTACAAAAATTCCCACTCTTCCAAGGTTCCGTGGTAGGATACCGTCGGGAATAAAGTATCTTTGATGTAGGGGTGAATTTTGAGGATGTCATCTCCGCTAGACAAACTTTTTTTCCATTTTTGGAAAAGTGAGAAACAGTCTTGGAGACATTGTTCATGTCCAGCGAAGCAGAGGGTTTTCAACATGTAGGCGTTGAAGTCATCTGGTCGGTTGGTGTCTGACTTCCAAGTTTTCATGTCAAAGCCAGGATACATCCGACTGAAAATATAAAAATAGAAACCCGTACCAAAATTGCGAAACTAACTCGTACCTAACTCTCAGCCGAATTCAGTACTGAGTCAATGTCTAATTCAGGTCACATTTTGCACTGAATTTGTCTGATTCAGAGCTAATTCAGTGATGCAATCTGAATTATCTTCTGATTTAGACGAATGCAGTACACTTTCCCTGAATTTTGCTCTGATTCAGAGAAATTCGGAAATCACTTTACAGTTGGTTCTGAGATCGTTCTGAATCATTACTAAAACTTGAAATTTCTCTGAAATTGTTCTGAATCAGTACTGATTGTCACTGAACTTTAAGTACGGGAAATCAGTACTTGACAATTGCAAATGCAAGTCTTATTTGACGTGAATAACTTCTGATTAAAGTGGATATCAGAATGGATTTATAATATAGGATTTATACAAGAAACAAGTTGCGATTTACACTTGAGTTCGGTACGGGCATAATAGTGTCTTTGAGACATTAAAAAATATTAATTATTATAAACCTATTTTGCATGGGTTAAGTTCAGATCAAGTCCCTTAACTTTATTAGCCCTATTCATTTTTGATCAGCACTTACCCGGGTCGTCGCTTTCTTTCTTCCATACAAGGATCATATATGATGTCATACAAATCAAAACTTATTTAATAATAATTATTAAAAATAATTATGGTTCCTGCGTAATCGCAGCGGAACAGCATTAGGCCACAGCGGCCTGTTCTCAGCTGTCTTTTATCTTATTGTTCCGCACATTTCAGACTGATCTTTTTTATGAGCGGAATTGCTCTTTTTTGGTGACTACTATTGTTGAAAATATTAAATAGACGGCAGTTATATCGTAACAAGTAAACAATTAGTTTGAAGCTCCCGTCTTTGAACTTTCGCAAATGGTTGGAGTGAAAAGATTTCACGAATTTTGATTAGAAACCTTAACACCAGAAAATTGGGACATAAAAATGCCCCCTAGTTATAATCACTATAAAATTTTTAGACTCATATTTGAGCACTCTGGTTCATAGTAAAAATTCAATATTTGAATTTTACAATGCCCATTATCAATTTTTTTGCTGAAAAAAAGGATATTTTGAAGTAAATTTCAAGTGCTAAAACTTATGTGTGATGAAAACAAGATCAACGAATTTTTCTTTCAAATGGCACATGATCTGTTACTGGGGTGCATAACTTAGTGGGGTACAAACAGAAACATTCCAACATATCAACAAAAGTTGAACTTATTAAAAACAAAATAAGAACCTATCAATCCAGGCTATCAATTCAAGTTCCTTCAAACCACAAAAATTGAGGAAAAAACTGGTAAGAGTCATTTTGACAACTATTATCGGGATTGCAGAGCTTTCTCTTGAAACGACTCATTGTCTAGCAAAACCTTTTTTTTATTAAATTACTACCATTGAACTTTGCTAACAACACCATAAAATGTTCATCCGCCGGAAACCTCTTCCTTACAAAAAAGTAGGTCTCATAAATGAAGCACTGAACAATTTTAAATAAATCTTGCAAAGCAGTCTTGCATCTTCATAAACTTTATAAACACATTTTTATGTCCTTGCATAAACATTGCCATGATATGTCATCGAAAAAAGACATTAGAACTCGGCTGCAACAGAATTGTGGCATGGCCTATCGTGTACACGATTCTGCTCTTTAATATTTAGCATCATTATAACATCATTATTAGAATTGGGAAAACTCCCTGTATTTTTTGTTAGTTAGAGTGACTAAACATAAACCGAACCGACAAATGTCCGAAGAATTGCTCTTGAACGACAGGCGAGGCAATTTAATTCAGGGTCTGTAGCCTAAATCAATTTTTCTTTATGGGTGCAAAAAACTTGTTCCCCAACGGGATTCGAACCATTTATAACCTACCCTTCCATAGCCACCATCACTCACCACTGCGCTATTCCTCACTAATTTTGGCTATACTGCCACCGATTATATATCAGCAACAAGCTTTACTTCGGAGCGAGAGCAATAGAGATCACTCAAAAATGGTGAACGAAAGCCTAAAAAAGTCACTTGAGAAGTCATAGAATGTTCTAGAAGAAAAGCGCAAAATTGTCAAGCAAAAGATTTGCATTAAAAAGACCAACACGTTTACAATAATTGCTATGAACTTCGTTCAAAAGCAATTAATCAGATTATTTTGGTAGCTCAACATATGTCACTTTATAAAATTAAAGTAAACAAGAAAGTCTTTTTTATAAAGAAATGACTTTAAACATTTGAGAATCAATACGAAAGCAGCTTAAAATGTTACATTGAACAGAAAGATAGGACTATTTATGTCTTTCCTTTTAATTATAAAAATAAACAGCTTAGCATGAATTATCCTTATATTTTTTCAAATAATCCTAAATTAATTGAATGATCTGAATAAGTATCTAAATAATTAAATTTGGGTTATATTTGTGCAAAAATTACCTGTTCGACAAAAAATTCATTGTTTTTGTATTTGACTGGACATCCTCTGAACTTCATAAAAATTACACTATATGATTGAAAAGAGAATATTAAAAAGATTTGACCTCGTTTAATTGGAAAAAATGAATAGCACTATTTATAGTTTTTGTTTATTTAATAACACTGACCCTAGGTGTTTAATAATGAACACATCAGCTAGATGTCCATATCCGTGTCTCTTCAACCTGTAGAACACATCAGTCAGTCCATAGTTAACATCCAGAGCCATCTCAACCGCTCCTTGGCTCTCTTCTATCATCAAAACCGAAGATGCAAATTCCAGAGCCACCCTGAAAATTTTAAAAAAAAAACTGAAAAATTTGTCGCCAAAATCTCTTCTTCGGAAACTCTTTCCTTTTTTCGGCCGGATTATCCATCAATCAAATAATCTGGTATGTAAAATATTGTAAAAAATGCTTTATAGGATTATGAAGGAATGAAGTTAATTTGTCAATTGGCAAAAAAATTTATTTTCATTCATTTCGTGCATCATTTCTAGTTTTGTGACTTTTTGTGAAAGTTTTGCGGATATTCATTTCCTCATTACCTGCTACATTAATGAAGGACGAGACCATAGGATATAAACAATTAATTTTTAAGATATAATGTTTTTTATATATTTGCACTGTGGTCTGAAGATTTAAGTTTCTACCTGTATAGTGCCCTAATCGCTTACTTATATGAGACGAGTCCGATCTTTGCTGAAGAGATGGCATCCAGGACAAGGTTTCCTCTGTCCATATATGGCAAGTGGAGGTCATAGTCCTCCACATTGGTGTATCTACTCCTCGTAGAGGCACCCCACGCTATCGAGTCTGCAAACTCCTGTCAATTCAGCACATTCATGAAACAAGTCAATGCAGGACGTAACAGAATAAAATTAAAAAAAAAGGTTTGTTCATAATTTTGTGGTAGAAATTTGAGGTTATGAGTTTAGATGTCGAGATTCCTCTATCCGACCCTGGGTCGAGCGAGGGGTTGAGCGATACCTCCCCATCTTAGTAGTCATACAATTCATAGCCCCCGTAAAAGTAAGATAACGGGGGGGGGGGGGGGGTAAAATTTCCTGGAGAAAGACATAACAGAAAAAATTCGAACACGTGTATTTGCAGTGAGCTATTTAAAATACGGCCCGTTTCATTGCAATAGTATGCAAGAATTTTGAGCTGAATAATTTAAAAAAAAAACAGAAATTAGTTTGCAGCACATATTTATCTCATGAGTTTAGGAGAAATCCTAAAGCTACGATTTAATCAACCGCATATCGTCATTTTTCTTCATTGAGTTTGAAAGTTTTCTTTCGTTCGTTTTCATTATAAGTTTTTATTGCAGTGGTTCAAATGTTGTTATCACTGTCTAGACTCGATGCCCGTCTTGTCAGATCATTGAGAAAAGAAAGAAACTTTTCCTAGCAGATTTTTTAATCCAAATTTGAATTTGTCAAAAAAATTGACTAAATTTTATTAAATTTTTTTTTTCTATATTTGTTATACACAACCTTTAGAGCATTCTGATTTGCGTAGAATACTCTGTACAAGCCCGTGGCATTCGTGTTAAACTTGATCCAGTCTGGTTTGGCACGCTCCAATGGTATCACAGCTGATTCCTTGTCCAGGAGGAAAGTGCGGAAAGTTCCAGCTTGGTCATTAGGAAAAGAGTATCTGAAATTTTGAATATTTATCACTGTTTATGCTCAATATTGCATGTTTTCTATCCAAATAACTATAAAAAAGAATCTGCTTTGATTAATTGAGAAATTCAAAGTTAGTTTAAATCCTCTGTTCGGTAAGAAAAAATTATGAGTATCAAAAGAAGCAACTAAACTGTTGACCCGCGTTGACCTTTCTTGGCAACCATTAGCACTGTAGATATTTATGGTCTTGGATGTGGTTGACAAGAAATCAAAAAAACTTAAACCAACTGAATTTGCTTTTTCAAAGGCTTAATGTAGTCAGGAGATGTTAGCTTAACTGTTCTCCATTTTCTTTTTGTATTTTATGACTTTGAGTTTCACGGTCTTACATGGCACCATGAATATGTATGGTCTTGGATATGGTTCCCAAGACACCATGAAATTCAATTTTTCTTCAAGTGTCTCGATGAGTTTTTCTCCTCCCGACTACAATGCATGCGTGTTTTTTTCCATGGTGAGGTATATTGTTGCCAAGTTACCATAAACTCCATATATGACTTGGATATGGTTGCCAAGAAAGGTTTATGGTGGTCAACCTTCTATCATTTTACCCCTGTATCATTTCAGCCCGCCAATTAGCAGTCGACATTAAAGGCTTATTTTGTCATAATTAAGTGGATAAATTAATCCCACGTTCGGTTGTGAAAGTTTCATATCAAGTCCCACGGGCCGCTATTTTATATAAAAATTAAAATCGGGGTGAAATGATAGAGGGGTTAAAAGATAGAGGGGTTAAAAAATACAGGGGTGAGTAAATCGGGGTTAAATGATAGGGGGCTAAATGAATAGGGGTGAAAAAGCGGGACACCATCAAAATAACAACGCCAGCCAACGTTAAAAGCAAATCACGCTAAGACACAGCTGAACACAAAAATTATACTTTTTTAAGCCTCGGTGCCCATGTTTAAGCAGTGAAAAGCATTTAAAAAATGGATAATACCTTAAATCTTTTATTATTTTGATATTAATTTAATCAAAATTAATGTAAACTATCATTAAATTAGCAAAATAGCACTTTTTTCTCATCTCTAGTTAAGGAAATTAATGATCAAAAAATGTGCAAAATAGGAAAAGACCCGTGTTCTCTTACGTCAGAGGTATGGACCAGTGAGAGGGAGAATGGTGACCATGTACACCGTGTTGACTGGTTTTTCCATCCAGTTCACTGTGGCTACTGGGTTTGGATGAAGGTGACTGTCTGGGACAGAGGTAGCAGTATGCACTTTGATTGAGGTAGATGTTGTGCTCGTCAAAGTACACTGTCACTATCGGGATGTGTTTCATGTTTATCTAAACAGGCTCAGAGTTCAAAGCCCGAAAAAAATGTTCCGGTCTGGCTCGGTTATGGATTCACACAAAGGAATAATGATAAATATAAATGATAAATATGAAGTAGCTGTGCCCACATATTTTGTGGGACCTGTTCCCCCCCCCCCCCCCCCCCCCCAACGTACTGGGGGTACAAAGGGAAAAGATCCCACAAAATATGTGGGCACAACCAATGTATATTTATCATTTACATTTATCATTTATTCCTTTATGTGTCTTCGTGACAGGGCCTTTCCAGTTATTGAAATCGTGTTATGGTTATGCTTTCTTTATTCGTCTTTCATTTCTTAAAATTCTTGGGGACTGGGTAAAATCTTCCTGGGGGGTACTGTGGTATATCGGATCTATTCTTTCACCCCCCACCCCCGAATTTTTACGTTCGCCAAGAGCACGTGCTATTTTTTACCAACTGAAACTGTTAAATAATGGCGCAAAACTTGTATGTTGGAGTGTGGGTGCATAAAAACAGAGGCTGGTCTCAGAACAGATCCGAAAATTTTGCAAAATTTTATCAAAAACAAAACGCCTAAATTTTATTCGGCTTCTCGGTCATCGCCACCCTTGTCGAGTTTAGAAGCTTTAATTATAAGAACTTGGAAGTTTTCTGAAAGTCCTTACAAGGCGATCCATCGCCTTGTAAGATTTTCTTCCAAAAACTTCAAGTTCTTACTAGTTAAACATCTGACTAACAAGGCTCTTAACAAACAACCATTTGACTGATCAAGTTACTAAAATTGAATCTTTGGCCTAAAATTTATGCTCATACATAAGTTCACAGAACAAAACTACTTACAAGATCACTATTCTGCATATAAGGGAAAAACTTGTAGGAAAAAATAAAAAACCATTGCAAGATATGAATGTGCACATATTCTGTGCATCGACAGACAAACAAAACCATCAGATAATTTATATGAAAGAAACTGGTATAAAGTAGTGTACGCTAAGTTATTTACTTTGAGATAAATGCTTGACAACTGAAACTTCAACCAAAGTCAAAATTTGTATAAAATTTTAAAACATTCTTGAAAATTCAGTCACGCTAATGAAGATTTTTTGCGGCAAATTTTTTTGGCCGTGAAATTCAAATGAAGAAGCCTATTGTGATCTAGCATTTATTAACTGAGCAGTAAAATGACCACTGGAGTAAGCAAAATGGAAAAAAATCTGTTTTGTCAGCTTAAGTCCCATTGTGTTATGTTATGCAAACTGAGTAAAAACTTCTCACGCGCTTTATACAGTATAAGAAACAATGGTTGATTGAATGAACCAGCTATAGATAAACTTCACGGGAACCAACTTGCAAGAAACTGACTAGGTAACTATTGGACTTGCAAGTTCTTAGAACCTAAAAAATTTTCAATCTGGTATTGATCCGAGCAATCATAAAATTTACACGTTCCAAACGCTCATGGAACATTAAAGAAGTTAGCAAAAGACTCTGGCAAAAGTCACAAAGTATCTCTAATATCCAATGAAAATCCACAGTTTTTTTTGAGGGGCATTACGCAAATTCAACATCAGGTTTCGAACTTGCTAGCCGAATTCTCCTAAGAGACATCAGTTTTTCTCAAACGAAGTGCGATGCAAAACTCAATTCAAATTGAGCTACGTGAGCCCAATTCGTGAAACAAGGCGAATTAAAGCTAACAAATCGTGTTTGTGAAATACATAACAATTCACGTGACAAAAATAAAATAAAAATCTGAAGGAAAGTTTGAGGAGCGAACAAAATACATGAAAACTAAATAGGAATTAAAGCGCAACATGAACTCAATTAGTTAATTCTATGTCGTAGCTCACAACAAGATGTAAATTTACTAACAATAGTGTTAAAGAACAGCTGGAACATGCAACAAAAAATAGCAGAATTTTAAATCTTAACATAAAATCTGATCGCACAAATTTCAGTTTTAAAAATGTTTTTGATATGACAAGCAACGTGCATGTGTAAGGGTGAGACGTTAATAAATTTTTCAAATTTCAATTGTAGATATCAAAGATTCATAGATTTGTTTTTAATTTTATTATTGCTCAATTTGACAAATGTTAATGTATTATAGAGTTCTGTTTGATCAGACGGCACAGTCCTTTCGCTTTTGCAAAAAAAAAGGAGAAGCAAATTAAACCTTTATTAAACCTAAACCTTAATTAAACCTAAATTAGCCTAATTGTTGCCATAAACTTATTCAATAAACACATATTGGAAATGGTGATGACAAATGGACACCAAAACAGCCACAGCTAAGCGTATCATCAAGTTACCCTCCTCCTTTGAGCTATCTGGGAAGAACACCGGTTGCAAAAGAGCACAAGCGAGGCTGTACTGAATTGAGTCTTGTAACCGAAAACACCGACGCCAACCTAGAAACTATCGTTCAAAAGGCCATCAGAAATGCCAGTCCCGACATCTTGGCCCAAATGGAACAACAACTTGAAGCATCAATTGCACGTGTTGTCCAGGACTCCCTGGTGACTTATAAACAACAAATCAAAACAGAAATGGTCGACCTTGAAAAGAGATGCTACTTGAAAACCCTGTCGGAAAGTGATGTGCACGAGTCGTAAAACAGCCGGGATAATGAAAAAATTTTCAACCTCAAAATGGACGGGGACAAAACACGCGAAGAGTACAATGAGACTATTGACAAAGTAGTGGAAGTCATTGTCCGAGTCGAAGCAGTTGCTGAGGCCTCGGACATTTCAATTGCTCACCGCCTGCCTGGAAAACGCAATCCTATCATTGTCAAGTTTAATAGAAGGGTAGAAAAACTGGACCTTCTTAAGAAGAAAAAGAAGCTGGCAGAGGTGGACGACATGAAAAATATAGTGAGGTCGAGGATATCACGAGACCGAGATTGAACTTCTCGAACATTATGAAAACCGACAACTGCATCAAAAGTGCTTGGGTGTGTGAAGGCGTACTGCTCTACATGTGCAACAACGACACCAGAGTTCTAAAAATTTTTGGGTTGTCTGAAGGTGGCTCAGCGCTTACCTTCCTCCTCTCTAACGTTCTTGCCTGTTTCAATTACGTTTTTCCCCCAAACTACAACTCACAAGTCTCATGAATCCCACCACAAACCCCTACCGTCCCGTGTTAAACCCTCTACATCTCAACCCACCCAGATAATATCTCTTTTGCATTTAAACATCCTCTCAATCAGGAACAAACTGCTGGAATTGGAGTCTTTTATATATGGACTTGAATCACTTCCCAAAGTCATATATCTTACGGTGACACACTTAGACGATGATGATGATGATACTTCTAACTTTCGTTTGCCTGGATAATCCAACATTGAGGTGAAAAATCGTAACAAGTATGGCGGAGGGGTGACGATTCAAGTCTATGAGAGTGCGACAATAGATGAAACCTTGCAAACTCCATTCGAGGAGGCAATATGTGTTGAAATTAACATCCAATCATACAGATTTAAAAACTTGGTGATTTACAGTAAACATAGAAATAACAAAAATCAGTTCATTGAGTTACTTGATGAATATCTGCAAGGTAATAGTTCTGCTACAATGCCTTTTATAATAACCGGGGATTTTAACATCGAGACAAAATCTCAAAACTTGGTTAGCCGTAACTAAGTCGATATTATAAATGCAAACGGCTTCAGTCTAACTGATAGTTCGGATCGTCCAACGAGAGAGACTGATCATTCATCAACCTGCTTAGATCATTTCCTCTACCGAAATATTCCTTCATTTACATCAAATATCCTGTTCCATTGCAGATCATTATCCTGTTCTAGCTAGTTGGTCGGTCAACGACCTCGATCAGACTGCTGTTCAGTGTCAATTTCGAAATGCAAGATTTTTTTTGATGAATCTCGGAAATCGCTCTTCCTGTATGAACTCCAAGAACACCTGGGTCTCAGGGAAGTTGAATATTAAGTAGTCATGATCCAAGCATTGGTTTTGAAATCTACAACTCGAGTTTTTTTAAGGTCTTCGATAAGTTTGCCCCAATGCAAAATGAAATTGAAATCAAATCAAATAACAAACCTAAATGGTTGACAAATTCCACGAAAAATCTTAAAACTAAAAAAACCTAGTAAACCAGATCATCTGGCGAATTTCAAAGTTCAGGGTAAAGATATCGAAAACACATACAGAAAAGTCAAAAAATCTTACTGTGCAGATAAGTTTAATTCTTGCATTGGTCATTCAAGGCAAACTTATCATTTACCGAATGAAATCAGTGAGAGAAGGTCGCACTCAAAAAAAATTCCTATTCTATCCTCTTGTTATGAAGCGAACCAGTCACCTTCTCTGGCAGAAAAATTCAATCAACATATCTTCAATGCACCTAATAATTTTCGTCAGTCGATCAAAAACGTGCTTCCTATTCCCATTCCAGACAATGACAAATCTCTATATTTATACCCGGTCTCAAGGTTTGAAGTGGAGAAGCTCATTGATGGCCTGGCTCACAAAGCATCATCTGGTGATGATGGCTTAAGTAATATAATAGTTAAATTATCAGCCCCTGTTACGGTTCGCTTCGTGACACACATTATTAATTGTACTTTCACTCATGGCTTCTTCCCCGAATCGCTCAAGAAAGCAAAAATAATTGCTCTGCACAAAGGAGGCAGTAAGTTAGAAGAAAATAATTACCTTTTTCACTTTTTTTAATGTATGGAGTAAAATTTTTGAACGTGCTATGTATACAAGGTTGTACAATTTTTTTGAGCGATTCGGGCACCTCTCGCCCTGTCAATTCGGCTTCCAAAAGAAGCATAGTGCCATCGATGCTTTAGTTGAGTTAACGGCGAAAATAAAGGAAAACTGGAATATTAAGAATATAAACTATTTTTTTGATCTACGGAAGGCGCTTGATACACTTGATCACACAGTTTTACAGGTAATTTATTTGTTGGTTGAAATCTTTCTTATCTTGGGAGCCGAATTCAAAGAGTAGAAGTCAATTGCATTTCCTCGCAATGGTTGAAAGTACAACATAGAGTACCACAGGGTTCTATACTAGGCCCCCTGCTTTTTCTTATCTTCATAAATGACCTACCAATTCATTGTAGGCATGCTCAAGTCCTCCGTTTTGCAGATGATAGAAATCTTACGTTTCTTAATAAGTCGTGCCGGGAAGTGCAAATAGAAATTGGTAATGTTAAACACTAGATGGTAAAAAACATGATTATGTTAAAGGCTAGATGCTATTAAACTTTATTTGAATGTTAAAAAGACCATTCAAATGAATTTGAAGGCAAGCGAAAATAGGTTTGATATTGATAGCAAGTAAATTTCCATTGAACCCTCATGTAAATTTATCGGCAATTCAATTGATTTCAAATTTTCCTTTGTCTCTCATTTATCGGTGCTGAAATCGAGACTCTCCAAACAATGTGGTATTATTTCAAAACTTTCTAAACCGCCTACTATTTCTAAACCGCGTAACAAGCTTATTGATTATTACAAAACGAACGTAAGTCATTTTATCCAATATGGTATACTAGTCTATGGGTGCAGCAGCAACCTGTTGCTCATATACAATTTAGAAAAGAAAATACTTAAACTCGCTTATTTCAGAAAGAAGTCCGACAGTGCTAATGACATCCTTTTTAAAAATATTAAACTCAACATCTACCAACTTCATATATACGAGTTATTGAAGCTAGTTATGAAGTCATTGAGTGGATTACATTGGGAAAGTTACCTTAATTCTTTGTTCTTATTTTCGCCATCAAAACCTACGCGAAGTGCATCAAAAACAAAAACATTGCTAGTGGAACCGTCTTGTAAGCGAATGATTAGAAAACGATGGTCTGAAACCAGAGCTTCAATGCTCTTTAATGCATTGAGTAAAGCCGATGTTCTTCCCTACAATGTTTTTTGATCAAATGAAAAAAGTATAGAACGTTTTTATCATAAATTTAAGGATACATTTTTGATTAATAATGTTGATATAGTGAAATACCTCTTTGAACAATTTTTCTAGGAAATTTTTAAAAAACAATCCTTTGGATAAATGCGATCAGACATCTACTTTGGGAATGGAATTTTTTGAGAAAAATAAACTCACAATTCCTTCTAGTTTCCGTGTTATCGCAATTTTTCAAAATTTTTGAATTTTTCCCGCTAAAATTGCTTCTGAAAATTTCTAAACCGAAAAATTTTGGAGCCCTATTTTATGCCTCCAGTAGGTTTAACGAGGTTTAATTAGGCTGCTGTTAAGTTTTGACGACTGTTGCAAAAACATTTTTTAAGTTTTTTGTTTTTTTTTAGTCCATTTCTTTTTCTGTGTTTTTGTTATCACAGGAACTTCTTTGTTGAAATAATCCTACTGCTTAGTTTACAGAGTCTCTAAAGGCAGGGAGTGTGGGATTAAATACCCCGTTGCCTGTCCACTTTGATCATGTTTGTACGAGTCAATATTTACGTTTATTTTTGTACTTGCTGTTACTTATTTGTTACTCGATCAAAGAAATAATTTCTTTCTTTCTTTCTTTCTTTCTTTCTTTCTTTCTTTCTTTCTTTCTTTCTTTCTTTCTTTCTTTCTTTCTTTCTTTAAACGACAGCTAAACATAAAATATAATATCCCCCGGTACCGAATTCTTGGGGTAGACAAAATTAAAACTAAAACAGTTTTTCGGGTTAAAAGACAGAGTCGAAGTTTAGATCTCAGCCTCGTGGTATATGAGGGCGCAAAACTGAAGAAAATTGAAATTCTTTTCTATAAATTTATGTTCAAAAAAAGACTGTGAATAAGTTTAAAACAGTATAAATTTGCAAACTGTAATTTTGCCTGCTCATGAATTTAAATTGGTACCATAGAATTTATTAACATCAAAGCTGTGATTTTTCCGCTTGCCAGTTACGTAATTCCTGTAGGCTGGCGGGGAGGGGGTCACAAACGGAAAATTTCCACATTTTGTTATACCTGACAAAAAATTCCCGCAGACTAACCCAGCTCTCCATGAGGTGTGAAATGTTTCCGAGAGACTGGTTGGACCCAATGGTCATCATGTTCCAGAGATCCCCCACGTGGGCATTGCTGTACTTGAAGGTGTCCAGGTACTTGCCGACCCCTGCAAAGAACTGCTTAGATCCCATTGCATGTTCGAGCATCGACAACACTCCACAACTCTTCCAGTACGTGATCAAGTCAAAAGATCCTGTTAAACAAACTCTAAATTTTGATAAAATATGAAAAATGTGACTTCATACGCTTCTCTAGTCATCTGCGCAATGGAAAAGTTTGTAAAATTCAATATTTGAGGCTGAATTGCACAAGACACCAAAAGAAAGATACCAAAAGATTCAATTTCAGGCCACAAAAAACAGACTTCTTTAGAAATGTCGTATAAACATTGAGTTAAATGAACGCAACCTACAAACGGCGGACGCATTGCTCTCAAGCAAAAAATCTAATTGAAAGAGACAAAGAACAACAGGACCCAAAAATGACAGTTACTGCTAAAATTTGTCTGAAACCAACTACTGAAATTTGGGCTATTTAAAGTGCAAAAGGAAGAGATTTTCTGTTTGCCAACAGGTATTGAAGTATTGAGCCCTTACAAAATTGCCATGTTATGTTATGTCTATCTTTGAACAACCTTGTCAAACAAAGCATCAACTCGATAATAATATTGATAAAAATAATAGGAATATATAATAATAATAATAATAATAATAATAATAATAATAATAATAATAATAATAATAATAATAATAATAATAATAATAATAATAATAATAATAATAATAATAATAATAATAGTAACAATAATGATAATAATAATAATAATAATAATAATAAAAATAATAATGATAAAACAAACAATAATAATAATAGTAATAATAATTAAAAAAATAATTATATTAAAAATAATAAGAATAATTAAAATGAAGATAAAAATTAATAATAATAATAGTAATGAAAATAATAATAATAATAATGTTAATAATAATAATAATAATAATAATAATAATAATAATATTAATAATAATAATAATAATAATAATAATAGTAATAATAATAAAATAAAAATAATTATAAAAAAATGAAAAATAATAAAAAAAATGAAGATAAAATTAATAATAGTAATAATAATAATAATAGTAATGAAAATAATAATAATAATAATAATAATAATAATAATAATAATAATAACAACAATAATAATAATAATAACAATAATAATAATAATAATACTAATAATAATAATAATAATAATAATAATAATAATAATAATAATAATAATAATAATAATAATAATAATAATATTAATAATAAAAATAACAATAAAAGTAATGATGAATTTTTTTATAGTGGGTTACACCAAGCATAATAGGTCCCCAGGGGCTTGAATTTAATTTCTCTGGGCTTGAACTGTTCATCCATCTGGGTATGATTTGTCTAAAAAAATACTTCTAGCTGAATCAAATAGATATCCTTTGACTTCTCTTTTGAACTTGGGAGGACTTGAATGTGGATTATAATAGGAAAAATCACGTGCCAGTGACATCGAATTGTTGTAGCCTGTAACTCGGTAGAAGAAATCAAATCGGCAACGCTGGAGAATAGATTTGTTTGAGTACAAAAATATATTAACGTAAGTTCGTGTTTTGGGATGTACATTTCTCATTTTCCAAAGTTTCTCTCCCTGAAGTGGAAATTTTCCTGTCAAAACTTTGCTTAAAACCACGAGATCCGAGAAAACAAGTTGAAATGCGATTAGAAGCAAATTTACGGATCGAAGGAAATCAATCTGACACTGTTTTCTCTACTAGCAACGCAAAAGAGTAAGGGTTGACATAACTACTTTGAATTATTTCTCTACAAAACTTTTACTTATTCAACGTTCTTTTGCTGCTGCATGATCTCAATGATCTCTCAATTGTATTTAACATGGATAAACTGATTTTGTATGGCCCCTTTTTAGTTTTTTAGGAGAACAAGAATAACGAAAAGCCTTTCAAAAGTTGAACAGATTGTTGTATAGAAATTTTAGATCTCGGTAGAGAAAATATACTAATAAGTAATTCTCTTTTAGCTGCTCAGCAGATTATATTTGAAATTGAGATGTCCACGTGATTGGTTTCGTATAAGTTGCATTTCAATTCCAGAAACTATAGAAAATTCATAAACATTATCCTTCTATTCCAATTTCATATAACCTTTTACATTTCATCTGAAGAGATCAAAATAACGTATGCGAAAATTTAGTCGGTTTTTCTAGATTTTTCGCTGAAGTCTGTTTTTTCCTCCTATTTTCTTAGATAAATTAAAAGAAAGTGACTGAAAGCCTGCTCGTTAGTGCAAATTCATACACCATGATCAAGAAAAAAGTAAATCCTTTTTAACGTTATTGTTAACAACCTCGTATCACAAATGAAGTGAGACTAAAGGGCTGATTTTTTTCCAACAGCAAATCTGCAAATCTGCTGTGGTGCAAAATATAGCAAAATACAAATGAATTATTTAAGACTTTAAAAAAACTTTTCGAAGACAATTTTTAGTCCAAGATGTGACAACAAAGGCCACTTCGTTCGGAATTTTTGAAGAATATGCAGAAAAAATTCTTTTGATAAGTTTTGGAAGCTTTTATTTTATCAAAATTTTTACAACAATTATTCATGTTTCTAAGAATAGGATAGAAAGAAAAATTTAGCAACGTGATGGACTTGCCGCCCTGACTTGAGAACGTTTCGGCTCGAGTGGTGGAAATCAGGTCTGAAGAAGGGCTAGCATTAAGATTCTAACCTATTGTGAGAGCCAATAGCTTAAAATTTTACCCAAAAGCAGTTGAAAATCGGAGAAAAAATTGGTAGAAAGAGTGTTATAAAAGTGGTCTATGCAAATGTTACTGCAGTCTTGATCTAAGGTTTATAAATTCCTAGTCAATTTTACAATTTCTGAGGTGATCTGCTGCTTGGGAGATACTCTGGAAGAAACTTGATAAAAAACACTAGGTCAAGTTAAGGCTGCTAAATTAATCTAAGACCAGAAAGTTAGGGCCAGAAATTTACCAGAAACAGTCAGTAAAAGGAATGTTTTATTTAAAAAGTGCTGTTTCACGTCAACTTTCTTCTATAATAACTCAACAAAGATTATCTAATTTGGACCGGCTTCGGCTTTTATTTCCTGTTCTTCCGGGGTGTGTGAGTTGTTTGTTTTCTCGAATTCGTGAGTTGACACTCGTAAGTAACGGATTTCATAATTACTAGTAAAAAAAAATAGAAATATTGTTTCATTGACTTTACATTTCTCAGTAAAGTTTTTCTTTTGTCCACTTACCTTTGTCTGGCATGTGTATCGGGTGAGATCCAGCAAATGAGTCTGAGTGAAGAGCCATCGACAGCTTTCCTGTGGACAACAATTTCAAATAAAATTAGTGAATTCTTGGATGGTTTGTAGTTATTAGTTTGTTCCTATTATCTTTAACCTTTTGGTTAAAATCTTAATGTTTCGAAAAAAAAAACAAATGAATTTTTCTATTCGGAATTTGTCTAAAAAACAGAAATAAAAAAGCCAAATTTAAGAGGCACAATTTCAGCCACACCCTTCCCCTCCCAACATCATGTCACTGTCAGTACTCGGCACGTATAACTGACAGTCTGTCATCAGTACTGATTCATAACTATGATGATGCCACAATGTTACTTTTTAAGCTTGTCAGTCTGGTATAAATCATGGCCAATAACTAAGTAAAAACTATATGTTTCATTTGGAAAGACTTCATGCATAACGTTTATAGTCGAAACCAAAAAATTTTAATCCATTTCTATGAATACAATTTTAATTCCCTAATTGAGTCAGCAAACAAATCGATTAAGTAAAAATTGATAGTTAGAAATTAGGCTTAAATTGATTGGCGTTACCATCAGTGTAGAACACCTCTCTGGATCTCAAGTCTGGCCTGATTACCTCCAGCACCACGTGACTCATGAAAGTGGCAAATCCCTCATTTAGCCAGATATTGTCCCACCAGTTCATGGTCACTGAAACCATAAAAGCACTCACTCTATCATGCTCACTTCTGAAAGTTTAGAAAAAATAGGTCAGGTTCTGGACACGTTATTGGGCTTTTGAGTCTTAAATGTTGCACTTATTTAACCTGCCTCATAAAGTACAAGATATCGAAATTTTAAAAAACACAAAAAGAAATATAGTCTGTCACTTAAAATAGAAACAATAGCGTGTCATATGAAGTTGAAATGAGCAAACGTTTCAAAAGCCACTGGACACATTTCAAAAGTCAGAGTTCAAATTTAAGACAAATAGAAAAAAAAGAGATGAAGCTTGTTGGAAGAAGCCGTGACATTCATATGAAAAAATTGATGCTCAATTGAATGTTTTTGACGTTTTCGAACGTTCGATTATTTCAACTTTATGGGACACGCTGTTTAATGATTACAATCTAAATCTATAAATATTCCCATAAAGTTCCCGGAGGTTGGTGGCGGAGCAAATCAGCGCTGAATCAGTCTAAAATCATTCTGTTTTTTAGGATGACAAGTACTATGTTCATGTCACTATTTACGCGGGCCAGTCTAATTTTTGAGTTAAATTTACTTCGTGAAAAATAATATGTTCAGCTTAACTCCCGCCAACAAGGTTTGCTTTTTATGCGATTCGAATTTCCGCGTGGGTGCTTGTAACATTTAATTTGTGTAGCAAGTCGTAACCACTAAGCTAAATGGGCTTTGTTTTAATTGCCTACGAACCAGATTAAATATATATAGTGTGTATACAACTATAGTAATTACTAGATATAAGCTACAAATATATGACATTACTCTGTTCAGACTTAATTTTGGGGTATGAGTAATTTTCAGACTGTACACGATAAGTTTAGGCTGGGCGAACTCTATCACCCCAATTTAATCATAATGAAGAAATACTGCACATAAAGAAACTTAAAATAATCTGGAGATACAATGTTTTAGAACTGAATTAAGTTTTTTGCTCTTGAAATGTGCTGGTTCAGCGCTGAAAAGCTCTGCGACTCAATTCCAGGTTGCAACTCAAGCGAACTTTACACAAACGAAAACGAAAACTCCACACATGCAGATGAACAACGCAGTGCTGATATCTTCATTTTTTTAAATTTGAACTTCGATCTTTGAAACGTTCGATAGTTTTCAGGGACTAACTACATTTCAAGTACTGTTATGTTATGCCAATTAACAACAACGACGTTCAGTTAAAAATTTGCTTCTTTAATCAGAGAAGAGTGTTTTTAAAAACAAAACATACCCAGATTGCCGAACCATTGATGTGCCATTTCGTGTGCAACGAGTGAAGTCGCAGCCCTTTCGTAAAGGATCCCAAAATCTTCCGAGTTGTACAACAGGTCCAGCATTCTGAAAAAACACCATTGAAATAATCTAAATTGATTTCATCCGGCGAAGAAGTTTTGTTTTTCAAAAATAAGAGCCAAAATGTGTTATCTGTCATCACTGAATGAAAAATCTGGAAAGTAAGAAAAACTCCAGTATTGTAGAATTTATCTTACCTACCCAAAAAAAACTTACTTTCAATTTTTTAGTGCTTTGAGATGTGGTCTAAAACAAAAAAGGCGAAAATTTTTCCAGTAAGATCGTGTCAATTGAAGGCACGATTGTTTTCCATTGTCGCTGAGTATACAAAGGATGCGATTGAGCAATCGATATTTCTATGCAATGGAAAGTAATCATTCATATTCATTTCGAAAAAAACTTACAAACCCTTATCAATGACGGATACATATATAACATTTCTAAAAATTGAAGTTTAGATTCAATAAATTGTTCACAGAATGAAACATGTTGAAGATTAAAGTACCTGTCAAACTAGCATGAACTGTCGCTATTAAACTCTTTTTTTTTTCACACTGTTTTTTTAACAAACTTTGTTGATTTTCTATGTTTACGTTCTAGTATAAACAACAAATAATTTTAGCGCAATTTGTCAACTTCTGTGCCATTTTAGCCTTTTTAAGTTAAGCCATATTTGCGAACCTTAATGTAATGATCAACATGATCAACAAAAATATGATAAACTTTTTGCAGGAGGTAATCACCACAAAGAAAGATACTTATTTATGACCTTGAACAAATTCTATGCAAATCGTTTCAAATATTTCATAACTTAGCGCAGTTGCAGTTCAATATAAAAAATTAGTAAGACAAAACTGAAGTGCAGTTAACTGTGAAAACAACCGTCAAAGACTAGTTTTATCAACCCTTCAAACCGTAAGTTAAAAATTAAGTTGATTATGACCAATAGATAGAGCTTTTAGATCATGATTGTAAAGAAAAGTAGCTAAAAAAATTAGTAAACAAAGCCCATATAATGCAATATAACGTCCTCAGAAATCATTTTATGGGTCTGTAGTTGTTTGTTATCGCTTTTTTAACTTATTAAGTTTCACTTACGAATAGGTAATAAGCCCCCAGTTCTCCATTCCGAAGACGTGCAGCGACTTCACAGGAAAGTGATCACACTTCTTCATCGGAAATGCAATCGCAAATGACCCCTCAAAAAAGCGCATACTTTTAGTCGCAATATCCATAGGCGTAACTGTATACTGCTTCAGATTCTTCGGGTAGTGAAATGTATTTCGAACCGAATAATCTCGAAACTCATTCGGGTTATCATCAATTGAGCTGTTTTCGTAATTTTTGGCAAATACAATTGCAACCACATACGTTGGCATTGGAACCGTTTGTTCGAAATAGATTTTCCGCCAGCCATCTACCGTTTCTTCCTTTAACATCGGAGAATTAAATAAAACAAAATCGAACAAATTTTCTGCAAAAATAGCAACGAATGAAAATTTTGCTTTAAAAAGTGGCTCGTCCAAACATGGAAACACGTATCTAGCGTATGTGTCTTGAAGATGGGTGACCAAACTGTAGCTCAAATCTGATTGGTCGCCGAGGGGAGGTTGGTATTCGTCGTAAAACAGTCCATACGAGTTATGAGTCGTGGCGTTGAACACAAAGTGCATCACACATTCGTCACCTTGTGACAGTTTTTTGGATAATTTAAAAGCGTGCATGTCTAAAAAGTTTACACAAGAGGTTGTTGATTGGATTTGGGGAGTTTTGAGGTTGCTATTGCACATTAGGTGGTCCACTTTTAAGTGTCTGTAATGGAAGTGAAGAATTATGAGGTCTGTGGGTTCTCTGACTACAAATTTGATCACACTTGATCCAGAAAAGACTTCACGCCATGCTAAAAACAAAAAAAAACAGAAGTTACTTCAATTCTAGCACAAAGCTGAAATGCAGAGAACTTGAGCACTGTTCACAGTATTTAGTTCTGAATTCAAAATTCATAGTATTATATTCTGCATTCATCTTGCCCATTTGATAAGGGGTTGCAATAAAAATTTCGTAAAATAAGTAATTTTTTTAAAAAACTCAATATTTCTGAGAAATTTTTGAGCATGAGACGGGATGGCTATCTTTCAAAAATCTGCTAGGATAATAGTTATCGTCGAACATTTGCAAAAATTAGCATCATGTCAAAGAAGCATTACAAATGTATTCAAATGAACATTTAAGGGAGATTTATTTGTCTATCGAATCGAATAACAAAAGCATTGACCTGCCAAAAATCTATTTTTCGTGTCACACTTTGATGCTGTTTTGAGTTCCTTAACTCGGTCTTAGACTAATTGTTGTGAAAAGCTTATTAAAAAGAGATGAGCCAGCGAGGCATGCGAGATCGGAAGGAAAAATTGCATGAGAGTGAGGGTCTCGACGAAACATCTAATTCAATTTTGAAAACTCTAAATACAGAAAATGCCCCAAAAAAATGCACCAATTGCGCAATTAGAATTAGAGGTGACGGAAATAAAAGTTAAAGTGAATCAAATTGAGAGATATCAATCCAAATATTGTTTAATATTTCGAAATCTGCCAAGTAGTACAAATGGTACTTATCTATCAGATGTTTTTTGCCTAATCCAGAACGGTCTGAATGTGAACATTGAACCGACTGACATTAAGGCTTGCCATCCACTGGGTAGAGAATCGCCGTTCAATCCACCCCCAATAATCACTAAATTCTTGTATTTTGAGCAAAAGGAAAGAATCTGGACAAAGAAAGGGTTTGCCCCAAAAATTTCAAAATCCGATTAATGGAAAGCCAGTGTAGATCCACGAAATGTTAAGCAAAAACGAAGGAGGACGCTAAAGCCAAGCAATTCAAAGTGACCACTATGAACTCGGCACCACTTTTTCAAATCCAGTCCGAAGGAATGACTCGTTTTCTTAAACTTAATTTGATCAAAGATATTGCTGAGTTACAGCCGATTGCCAAGAAAATGGATCAAGCATTGAACAGATTTTCAATTAATGCCCACTCAAATCAAAGACAAGTAAGTTATACGGATACGAGTTCAATGCAAATAAATGCAAACAAATTCAACACGCCTGTTCCAACGTTATCATAGCCACCAAATTTCCCGCCTGGAACCCCATTGCCAACTAAGATGCCTTCTCTCAAATTTGTGTACGAATCGGTTGAAGAAAATGAGTATAGAAAACATCTGCAGGAATTAAAAAAATAGGGGGCAAACAAAGACGAGTTGCTGGACTTTGTTATGGGTCTCATGAGTGATTCACCTAATGTCAAAAAGATTTTTCTGGATAGTATTGAGGAGTATTCAGCTGTTTTGTGTTGAAGACGAGAGCGAAGACTATGTCATCTAAAAATTCAGCCAATTGTTTAATCACACCTACCAAAAATATATCTTCATCAAAGTCCTGTAAAATTTTACATTTAAACACCAGATCAATTAAAAAACATTATGAAGAATTAGAAGCACTGATTTGTTGTTTGTTTTGATTCTCCACCTTTCATAATCTGTTTAACAGAATCTCGGCTAGCAAATGAAGATGATCCAAACTGATTAAATGTAACTAACTATAATACTTGCTTGTCAAAATCAAGGGTCGGCAGGGGTTATGGTATTATGGTTCAAATAAGAGACAAAGTAAGCTTGATTGAAGAGCTGAATTGTGGTTTAGATGAAATTCTTCTAGCTCATCTAAAATTTGGAGATTTGCAGATCACTTTGTTAGGACTGAATAATCCTCTTAGAGTAAAAAAAACAATTTTTTTATTTGAGCTAGATAATACATTAGAAAACCTTAGCGATGGTTATGACAGAATAATTTTCTGTGCAAAATTCAATATAAACGTACTAGATAGTAATCGATTGACATCGTCATATCTATCAACATTAAGATCAAATGGTTTTGAACAAATTTTCTTGAACCAACCCAGCCAAAAACAGCCAAAATACTGAGATCTATTTAGATCATTTTTCGTGCAAAATTAAAGGTTCAAAACGCATTTTTAATGGAGAATCAAAAATTTTGTGATCATCTTCCAACAGTGCTGCAGTTTGAAACCATTGATAGAATCAGTTTTTCGCTAACTCGCTTTGGTGATACCACTTGTTTTAAATTCCTTGATAAAATGGCTCTTTTTGTTGAAACTCTCTCCGAGTCACTAGCCACAAAATAAAACGAAGAAGAAAACGGTGTTGGCATTGTTTTTGAAAAGATTGAAATTGAATATACTCAAGTATTGGGAATGTTTGCTCCTTACTGAATTCCAAATGGAAATAGGACTGGAAAGCCAATTTGGTTTGATAAAACATTGAAAAATTTTGATTTGCAAAAAAAATCAGTAGCACAATACCTT
Source organism: Convolutriloba macropyga (assembly GCF_964194025.1). Classification (NCBI taxonomy): domain Eukaryota; kingdom Metazoa; phylum Xenacoelomorpha; order Acoela; family Convolutidae; genus Convolutriloba; species Convolutriloba macropyga. Next base: position 87,608,409 of record NC_134468.1, read on the forward strand.
AAAAAAGGACAAAAAGCACCGCGGCAAGTTAGACAAATCTAAATCTCTACGTACTAAAGTAAAGAAAACAATCAATGCAAGAACGAAACCTTAGTATGAACAAAAGTTCTTAAAATGTATCGGAGAATCAAAACCAGTTTACAAAATTATAAATGAGCTCAAATGCGTTACTTCTGAAAACACTAACATTCCTTCGTTCCGTCGAAACAGGTAACAGTGTTGAAGATCACTTAGCAATTGCAATGAGCTGAACATTCTTTTCGTAAAAATATGACAACTCTCAAAGATGTAATTCCAAAAAAGATCTCTGTCAGTCTCCAGTTTAATATCTCACAGAGTATGTGGCTTTTTCAAACTGATTGCTACCAAATCATTAAAATCATTAACGACCTAAAATAGAAATCACCTTCAAAAAAATGAAGATATCAGTATTATTTTGATTATGGAAACAAAATCCTAACATGCAAGCATCTTGTTTATCTTGCAAACAGTTCTTTTAAATATAGTTAACTCCTAAGTGTATTAAAATAGCAAAAATTGTGCCACTGCTTAAAGCGGAAGCAAAAGATGACGTAAACAACTGCTGACCATTTTCTCTGTTCATTGTATGGGGTAAGATAATTGAACGTATCATGTATAATTGAATTTGTAGATACTTCGAAGCGATCGATTTATTTAATCCTAATCTGTTGGGTTTTCCAAAAAAAAGCACAATTGATGCCATTGCAAACTTGACCAAAAAACTTTCTTGAAAACAGCAATTTGGAAGTTGTCACTTTTTTGTTGATTTAAAATAAGCTTTTGATACGATTGACCACGAAATCGCGTTAATAAATATTGAATTATATGGCATAAGAGGCGTTTGTTTTATTTGGATTCAAAATTTTTCATCACAAAGACAGCAATGCGTTTCGGTCAGTAATGGTAACTCCTATTGAAAACATTAAACTGTGGAGTTCCAGAAGGCTCAACTCTTGGCCCACTGTTTTTTGTATTTGATTTACATAAATGACTATCCAGACGTATTTCAATTCTGCAGAATTGTTCTCCTTGCAGATGATACAAACTTCATAGCAGGAAATATTGATTTTCATTTAATACAGAAAGACTTAGTCAATGCAGAAAAATGACTCTATGCGAATAGGCTCTCACTAAATGGTAAGGAAATTTGTCAAATATGTATTAAAATAGGTAACAGTGCCTCTAATTCCAAAAAGCTTTAATATTTTAAACTAAATTCGGTTAGTTTAACTGAATCAGAAAGTTGCAAACATCTTGGAGTACATCTAGATAAAAACCAAAAGTTGACAGCGCACATTGACGAGGTAAAAAACGGAATTATCCATTTAATGCGGAATTGTGTCAAGGTTAAGGCATTAAATTTCAGAAAATGTTTTATTGCATTGTTTTATAAAATACCGAAAACAGTAATTCAAAACGAAGTATTGGTATCTGGACGTGTTATTTACAGCACCCTTGAGCCCCTAGTGATGATGAAAAAGAAAATTCTTAGAATGATTTTGTTCCTGAAGTACACAGAAAATGTCGCCCATCTTTTTGAGAAATACAAAATCTTAACTGCTCACGAATTGCATGTAAACCAATTGTTAAAAATTGTGATAAAGTCAGCGAATAAAATGCATACTGATACATATCTCAATGATTTGTTTTCCTGTGAATCACGATTAACCCATTTGACAAATAGGTCACTGAAATGGTTGTTAAAAATACCAAGATGTAAACGAAAACCTGAACAGATTTTACTGAGATACAGAGGTGTCAAGCAATTGAAACGTTTAAAAGAAAGCAATGTTCTACAACCAAATTTTGATATACTCTCTGGTTTCGCGCATGTCAATTTGGCGCACAAAATTAGAGATAACTTCATTTTGTCAGATATTCAGTTAACAAAAACAATTTTCTTTTAATCAATTTCCCATGTTCACATTTTGAATTTTTTCAAAAAAGTGAAAAAACCATCACACGCTTTAATGTGCTGTGGCAGCGGTTTTTTAAATGGGTGGAAAATTTTTTACAAAAGTGGAAAAATCCTTTAACTTTGTGGAGAGTTTTGGCTTTTAAATTATGTTTCTTTGCGATTTTTTTGTTTTACTTTTTTTGCCTTTTTACATCTCTTGACAGGGCAATGTCCAGTGATTCTGTTGGATCCATTTATTGCCATCTCTGAGTGTTTTGAAATTTTCTGTGTAGCCCAATGATAACTTGAAGCTTTTTGATTTTATGTAATATTATAGTTTTGATGTTCATTTATACTCAGAGGAATAAACTCTCTCTCTCTCTCTCTCTCTCTCTCTCTCTCTCTCTCTCTCTTTCTTAAACTCAAAGTTTTGAATTTATGGGGGAGAGATGCCCTTTAAACTCAAGGAGACATTCGTTCCACTGACTCTCAGACTCATAAGTTTCCGAACTAAAACATTTGCAGAAAATCTACACCTCAATCGCTATCTGAAGTTTTTGACAAAGACTACTTTTAAGCTCTATTTTTATAACGGTTAAATGGACTGGTTGCTAATTTGTACAAAATTGTAAAATTTGTTTTTCTGTTTGTGTTTCCAGCATTTCAATTTAGACCGTTCTTTGTTGATTTCTTCATTGGTTTCTCGAGCACGTCAAGTCTTCTTTTTCCATCACATGATCTCATATGATTTTTGTGGTTTTTGGTTGCTAGTGGTAAACAATATTCGAACCTTGATTTTGGATCTTAGGGGCAATGAGAGGATTTTTATGTCTTCAAAGACGCCTTTTTTTTTAGCTTGACCCCTTTTTTTCTTCTACTACTTTTTATAATTAGTGGAAAACAATGCTAAATGACTGGTACTTGGTAAAAGGGTTCCCTAATTAAAATCTGATCACATCAAGACAAAAGATCTTTCTGCAATTGCCTAATGCGTAATGCGCCAACTTTTTCACAAAAAATCTTGCAAAAGAAACTCTGAAGCATTAACGAAACAAATCCAGCTTGACTGTTCAAATCCAACTCGACTGTTAGACGTTGATGCCAAATGCTTACTTGTTCCAAATTGTTAACAAAGAAAATTCAAGGGGAATTACGTTCTTTTCTGTTTAAACGATGGAAAGTTTTTGCAAGATCTCAACACTGTTTCAACGCACTACGTGTTCGAAGAAAATTTCTGGCTCCCACGATTATTTCCAATCAAATTTTAATGTCTTAAATAAGTTATGTCAAACAAAAAAAGGTAATTAACAAAACAATTGGGCTGAGTTGACGATGAACTGAACTCTTATGTTAATGTAGTTTGTAATTAGTTTTTAATAGAATAGTGGAAAACTCCTTTGACATGAAATTTTTAAGGAATGTTAAAATTAGATGCGTTCTTTACTTAAACGTAAAAGCAACTCACATTGGAGATTATTAATTTTATCAATAATTCATATTTCGCAGCGCAAAACTAAAAATAAAGCTTGTAATTGTGTCATTTCAGCTGTAAGTCAAAAACAAATTTAAAAAAAGAAGACCAAGCTTTATGGTACCCGTGTTGTTTATTCAGTATTGCTCAGATATGCTATTAAATTGATGTGCAAATTCGATTGAAGGTTTCGGTTTCAGCTTCTAAAAACATTTCTTCCATAAACTTTTCATTAAAGCAGAATGGTCACTTTTTGGTTGCATCAAACTAGAGAAAACACAAGCGACTGACGTTTGGCGATATTTTTTCAGACGACTAGCTAGCGGTTGGTTTTTGTCAGTGCCTAACTGCGGCTTCAGAAGGGTACCCGGAGGTTGGTGGCAGAGCAAATCAGCGCTGAATCAGTCTAAAAACATTCTGTTTTTTAGGATGACCAGTACTCTGTTCATGTCACAATTTACACTGGCTAGTCTGAATTTTGAATAAAATTTACGTCATGAAAAATAATATGTTCAGCTTAACTCCCGCCAACAACGTTTGCTTTAAATGCTATTCGAACTTCCGCGTGGGTGCTTGTGATATCTAATTTGCGTGGCGAGTCGTAACCACTGCGCTAAATGGGCTTTGTGATAATTGCCTACAAAGTACCTTAAGTATAAGTAGTGAGTACACTACTATGGTAATTACCAGTTATAAGCTACAAAAGTATGAATTTATTCTGCTCAGACTTAATTTTGGGGTATGAGTAATTTGCAGACTATACAGGATAAGTTTAGCTTGGGCGAACTCTATGACCTCAATATAAACATAATGAAGAAATAGTGCACATAAAGAAACCTAAATTATTCTGAAAGTACAATGTTTCATTACTGAATTAAGTTTTTACTCTTGAAATGTGCTGGTTCAGCGCTGAAAAGCTCTGCGACTCAAGTCCGGGTAGCTTCAATCTTATTGAGGGGTAAGGTGGATGAGAATGGGGATTGGGGGATTTGGCGCGGGCGGGGATGTGAGTAACCAGTAGAATTAGGTAAAGGGGGAAGAAGAGGCGGAAAATAGAAGTTCTTGGGGAGGGTGGAAGGGTCAAAGGGGGAAGGGTCAAACTCCAAGAACCGCGCTTCACATCATGAATTCACGTCTCTTTAACTGCTTCAGTGAATACTGAACTTAGATAAATAGAGTCTAATGAGCCATAAGGTGTTAAGATAATTTAGTGCACTTCGTGCCTTACCTATTTATCCCATGACATAAAGTCCTACAATAAATAGGTCCTAGAATAAACATTAATGGGATAAGAGGTCCTGGGATAAATAGTCGTGGGATAAAAATTCATAGGCAAATTCTAATTTATGAGGACGAAAAGTCCAGTAAGCCAGAGGAAATACTGGTCAAAAGATAAATCGCAATAAAATCCACAGGACTAATATAATTGTTACAAACTTAGTTTGAAAGTAAATAATTATCATACATTTCGTTGGTTTTTTGCGTTTTGGCAAAATTTGTCGAGATCGGCGATCATAATAATATCACCGATTAAATTTGCAGTTCCTTCTTCGCTAGTTTTGTCACGTTCCTTATGCTCAATCTAGCAACAATAGCAATGAAAAAATTGGCGACTGATCCCCCCGAATCAAAGGATGATTAAAACGGCAACGAAAAGTATGATTTCAACAGTAACGCAATTGAAAGCTAATTGCTAGAATTAAATTTCTATTTGCACGTCTTGTTTTGAAGTGGAATTTGGTTTGAAGTGGTACAGGGACATACGTCATAAGAGTCTCGAATTCTGAAATTGAAGGTTGCCGTCATTGGTAGGAATTTTTTGTCCGTAAATGAAAAAGGGCTAATTTTTCAGGGCCACGAAGATAGATAATTCTGTAAACCAGGGTCGAGGAATTTTCTGAATACTATGTAGGAAATGCTCAAAAAATTATTGAATAGTTCAGCTCAAAATACGCTGAAATGCGCTGAAATACGCTGAAATAGGCTTAAATGAGTTAACATAGGCTTATGAGTTGAAATTGAATGCATTTTTTTACATAGTTTTAGCGCATTGTGTAAAAACCAGCGAACTTCTGACACCTTGAACCGGGAATTAACTCACTGTCATCGTCGCGTATAGTGATGGAGACGTTGTTCTCCAGGGGCCAGATGGACTTGGGGAGTCGTTTATTCTGCCACACAAATGGGTCTCCGTTCTCATCAAGGTAGACATAATTCTGTGAAGTGGATTGGTAAGTATCACTCTGGTCTGATTCGAGGTAACTGTCGTATACACTTCTCAGTTCTCTGTGGAAGATCATGTACATCAGGGCTGAAAAAAAAACAAGATTTTTTAAAACTAATTAAGTTCATGATTCTTCAGAATTTATTTCAGTTTTAAGAACTTAATTTGATCAATAGCTATCAACATACTACAATAGATAATCATACTAATAGATAATGAGCACATCGTAGAAAATGTTTTCACGACGCAACCCTTTATTATGGTCTAAGGTCAAAATTTACCAAGACCAGACTCTACTTTACCAAGGAAACCCGAAAAGAGGAACCTCAATCCACTCCTCCCTTATTTCCACCTCCCTTGTCAATATGATGGCACAACTTTGGCACAGAACCTCAAACTGGGATATATTTCCCTTACTTGGGGTGCATGTCCCAATTTTGCCATATAGGCTATCACAATTCAACTTAATTTCACCATAAAGTTTTATTCGCATATATGACCTCTTAGGTTACCCAGGTTGAGGTCCTCGTTCAAAATGACATGAAAATACCCCTCCAGACCATTTTTGCTTATGAAAATACCGAGGCAGACCGAAAAGGCCTATGATCCAGACTTTGGCTCGTTCAAAATTTCCGTGCGTTCATGTGCTCGTTCAAGAACCTTTATGAAAAGAACCTTTCAGACCAAAATAATTACTACACGGGTATTCGTTGGAGCAAAAAATTGAGAAAAATTTCACTTTTCATAGATTCACATCATGATTATAAAAATTCTGCAGATGTGCAGTTTGAGGCCGAATCGGATAAACCTCAAAAAATGCACTAACCTGAAATGCAGACAATAAGAATGATGGCAAAGAAGCAGTAGGAACAGCAACACTTGCATGACCTCTTACAGGGTCTCACGTCACTCCACGAGTGGCTGGGAGGGGGCAGATAGTCGTCATCCAATTGGGCAACTGCCTCAGAACTCACATAACTGTACTCAGATGCCCCTCCCCCGCTGTGTCGTTTAGTGTTTGCATTGGAGGCGCTGGTTCCAGATGAGAGGCTGTTGCGACGCTGCAGAATCGATTTGGATCCTGTAAATGAAATCAAAGAACAAAATGATCGAAGTGTTCAACTTAGCTTCCAGTGGATTGAAACTTGATAACCTTGATAAGACATGCATGATCTTGACATCTCTTGCACAACTTGAAACATCTTTCCAAGAACTTGAAATACCAACATTTCACTGTAAATCTTCATAAGATCATGGTAAGATTTTATCAAGAGAAGCCAAGAACATTTCTTGACAGCTCTTGACAAAATTTTGGCACATTTTTTTAAACAAATTTTAGCATTTCCAATTTTATCATTTTCATGTTGTTTTTGAACCTTTTGTTGCTGTTGATGCTATGCTTTTTTGGAGCATTTAGTTATTTGAAGATGAGAACTTACATAGTACAATTTTCGCCCAATTTCGCACAATTGAAAAAAAATGCTGGACTGTAACGTTCTTAAGAGTTTATAAAGTCTGTCCGCGAGTCGAGGTGTCAACCTAGGGGAAAATGACGCCTTTCAACAGTACTTGGCTAATGTCTGAAACTACAGCATTTAATAAGTTTTGCGTTTTTTTGGAAAAGAGTGAAATCTTTCGTCAGCATTTTACATTTTGCTTAACTATTTTCTGCGATGGAATATTTCTACTGAAAACCTGAGGAAACAAGTTATTTATATCTTATGAAAAGACCTAAATTTGGTAAAGAGTATTTACGTATAAAACTAACACAATTCCCCTCATTTTGAGCTTGTAACTAGGCTAAATTTTTATTGCCTAAATACTATTACTTATTACTTTATTACTTGAGACCGTATTCAAAGATTTAATTGTTTTTGTGAAAAGTGCAATGGGTATTTACAAAACCTTGTCCTGACAAAACAGTCTCAGACAAAACAGTCCCAGACAAAACAGTCCCAGACAAAACAGTCTCTGACAAAACAGGCCCAGACAAAACAGTCCCAGACAAAACCGTTCCAAAATTGCAAATTATTCCCAGACAAACAGACCCAGACAATACAGTCCAATAAAAGCAGACAAAAGAGTACCAAAAATATATCAAAACAAATGTAACTACAGTCTACAAACTATTAACAAACATAAGCTACGAGTTAAGCTTATCAATATATATTGAAATTTTTTACCAGTTAGGTTTTCATTCATTTCAGTCTAATTGACAATATCTTAGTTTGTCGACACTTCGACGGTGGGAAAAGATGACGCGTGGGAATTGGTGACTTATGGCGTGGCAGTCAGTTACGAAGTAGTGTTACTATTTTTTCACGCCAGCCCCCAAAAATGCTCATCGTGGAATCCAGTTCGGATATATCAAATGTGGAGCAAATTTGACCTAAATTCGCTTACTGCAACTAGCTTCCGCAGACGATCATAAATCTAATTTTAAAATATGAGTATTAAACAATAGTGACAAAACCGAGTAAACTGTCTGCTAGAAATTTTGAAAACGGCCAGGTACTGACCAAAACTGTCTCCCCCATCAAGTCAATTATTTCT